>NC_138374.1:112906048-112937403 GCF_054177405.1 Leptonychotes weddellii
CCCACTGCTCATTCTCTCTCTCTCAAATAAATAGATAAAATCTTTAAAAAAAATTTGGGGGTGCAGGGGGGCTTCTGCAAAATCAGATTGACCAGCGCCACCCCAGACCCCAGGGGAAGTACAGGAATCTCGATATTTTTTAAAGATTTTATTTATCGATTTGACAGAAAGAGCTCAAGCAGGGGGCGCAGTGGGCAGGGGTAGAAGAAGAAGGAGACTCTCCGCTGAGCAGGGAGCCTGATGTGGGGCTCGGTCCCACTCGGGGTTGCATCCCAGGACCCTGGGATCATGACCTGAGCTGAAGGCAGACGCTTAACCGACTGAGCCACCCAGGCGTCCCAGGAATCTGGATTTTTAATAAGCACCCCAGGTGAGTCCAAAGCGGGCAGCCTGAGACCAACTTTGAGATGCTCTAGGTATTGGTTCTGAGTTGAGGTCTTGATACCAGACAGGTTGGGCCCAGTTCTGAACCCCACTCACTGGCTCTGTGTGCCTGGGGCAAGGTAGTTGTCTTTCTAAACCTAGATTTCTGCATCTGTAAAATGAGGATAAAAACCAAAGCTATTTCACAGATTTTTTTCTGGGGATAAAATGAGGTCTGGCATGTCAAAGGCATGGTACGGTGCCTGGCCTATAGTTAGCATTCACTAATTATTGTTATTTTTAAAGATTTTATTTACGTATTTATTTTTTTTAAGATTTTATTTATTTATTTGAGAGAGAGTGAGTGAGAGAGAGAGAACGAGAAGGGGGAGAGGCAGAGAGGGAAGCAGATTCCTCACTGAGCAGGGACCCTGATGTGGGACTCGATCCCAGGACCCCGGGATCATGATCTGAGCCAAAGGCAGATGCTTAACCGACTGAGCCACCCAGGAGCCCCTGCATTCACTAATTATTATTAACGCAGGCGTCCAAGACTGCAGGAGAGGCCGTGCTCCAGGTTGGTACTAATGCGCCAGAGAGCAGCACAGCAGGTACATGCCATGGAAACTTGGAGAACAGACACCCCCTCAGGCTGATGGGGTCAGCGTCTCTCCTCCCATTTCACTCCTCCATTCAACAGACATGTGACTGAAGGAGGAAGATGACAGAAGTTCACAGAGGGCGGGGTCCTGTGCAAGGTACAGGCGACCGTGGGTACAAGACGGGGGATGAGGTAGCTCAGGATGTGGTGAGTATAGGATGATGCGGGGTGCTGGAAATGAAGGGGGACCTTGCCAGAGGGGTCTGTTGCCTCAGGACGCAAAGGAGCCTAAGGAGAACACTCACCAGTTTTCTGTATCAGGAAATGTTGAAAACAGGGATGTGTTATCCAGAGCTCACCTTCCTGGTGGCTGCAGCTAGAATCAATGTCAAGGACAGAGGGAGACATGGTTTCCACTGCTGGAGAGCTTCCCATCTGACTGTGGACACAGGCCTCAGCTCAAGAAGAAAGTCTAGGTCATGTTCACAATGGAGTCCCCACACCCTGCTCAGCACCCGGCAAACAGGTGTTCCTACAGGCGATCAGGTGGTAGTTGAGGAATGAACGAAGGATGCTCTCATACTGAAAACCACAGCCAGGGCCAAGTTCTCTGTGTCGGGGCATCTCAGCAGAGCCTAGGACCCAGCAGAGGTGTACAGTCGGTGTGTGCGGGCTGACAAGCAGGGTTTCACGTGGGGAAAGTGGTGTGGGTGGTGCTGCTCTTCACGGGCACTGGGGCTCGAATATCACAACGATCACGGGGATTTTCAGCAAGGTTTTGTCAAGCACATTTTCACTCCCTCTGCTTTGCTCCCATATCCGAAAAGCTGGGGTTCCCTTGGGTCCCACCTTGGCCCCCTTCTGTCAAGAACTTCCATACCCCTCTGGCCTTGGCCTCTCCCCTGAGCCCAGGCTCACACATCTAATTTCAGGGAGCATCTCCACCTGGATGGTCCACAAGTTCCTCAGATTCAACGTGACGGACCTGAACTCATTGCCTTTTCTCAAACTTATTCTTTTTCTCGACTTTTCCATTTTTGCTCATGGTACCACAACCATTCTCTCCATCACAAAGGAATTATCCCACTCCTGAGATTGTCGAGGGGCTCTTCCCCCTCCCGTAGCTGCACCCTTCTGTGTGCTCCCTTTTACCCACTCACCCCCGAAACCAGTGCTGAGCCCTTTAGACTCTCTCCTCTCCATTCTTCTTCGCACCACCCTACCCCAGCCTCCCCACCTCTCCCTCATGCAGCCCATCCCTTGCCGGCCCCCTGGAAAAGGACACCACGCCATATACACCTGTTTCTTGGCAACTACCCGATTATCAGCCATGGCACATGGCCTGGACCTAACCTAAGCAGCCAAGGTTATTGGCTCAAAGATGGGCCAGCTAAATATTTCAGACCAATAAGATAGGAGAAGGCAGTTCTAGGCTCTCTGGAAGAAAAAGCATCCCGATCTTTTGAGAGAACTTCCTGGAAACAAGTCCCTCTTCCCCCAGTGAGGAGAGGGCTCTGAGATTGTTGTCCCGAGGGAGACAGGCAGTTCCGGGATGAAGCTGACAGCAGGGAAGACAGAGCTGAGAGACAAAAGAAACTAAGTTTGCAATGCATCATCCCGGCACCAAATTCAGCCAAACCTAAAGGTCAATCTATCTCTGAATTTTCCAGTTAAACAAACCAACAAATTCCCTCTACGGGTTTAAGCCCGTTACTTTACAATTGAATGCATCCCCAGAGAGACAGCAATTATGGTCACGCTGCTTCTGGAATCTCCTTCCTCTTCCATCCCCACTAGCAGCTGCTAGATCTTTTTTGTGGAGGGCACCCCTGCTCAAAAACCATCAGTGACTCCCGGCTACCTGAGAGTAACCACACCCCTCACCTTGAGATTCTCCCCTGCACAGTTTCCTTTCCCCGCTGTCTCCTGTTACCCTGCCTCACCCATAAGCGGGGCTGGTGACTGAATCGCTGGGTTCGCTCCCAGGATGCCCAGAGCGGCGTTGGCATGCCGGGAGTGCTCAGTCAGTGCCTGTGCTCAGAGCTGGGAGAGGCTGCGAGGAGGCGGACGGCTGGGGCTGGGGCCCATCATCCTCTCCCACATGGGTCTAGACGGGCCACGGACCACTGTGCAAGGCCAGTTCTCCCCTCCGCAGGTTCTGCGCCGACCACAGCTCCTCAGGCTTAGGCACATCACTGACGCCCCCCGCAGGTAGGGTTTCTCTAAGGGCACGTGACTTCTCTCTGCCCTCCTCAGATAACCCCCACAGGGCCTGAACTCCCAGATCCCCGATCCCACCATTCATTCCCTCACTCCACTCTGCCCCGAAGATTCCAGGGGCCAGCTGCCTGGTCGAGCAAGAGCTCAGGGCTGCAAAACCCTACGATGTGCGGGGCAGTTCGGTGAGAATAGTGATGTATATTGCTGTTGGCCTCAGCGTCACCCCTTCTCCCCCTTCGTGTAGCAGAACCCCAGCCACCCTCCACTGAGTGACTCAGGGGATGCGCTCCCATGCCCAGCTCTAGGGGCCCACCATGGCCATCCCGTTCCCCTGTGGGGGCGGCTTCAAGGACAGGCAGTGATGTGTGAGGGCAGCTCTGTTTGGGAAGCTTCTGGAAAAATAGGCGTGTTCATCTGGAGCCACACAGGTTCTCTTCTGCCTCTGAGGAGGTGACCAGGCATCACGACCGGGACTCCTGCAGCCAGGGCACCCCAACTGACAGACTACCATCGACTGCATGTCTGCTTTGCACCAGGTTACGGACATCATCCCTTTCTTCCCACCTGGAGATGGGGAATATATGCCCACCCTACAGATAAGGAAAACAAGGCTCAGAGAAGAACAGAACTGGATTCCGATTCGGGTTTAGCCACTTCTGGGCCCTCTGTCACCCCAACTGTCAGTCTGTCGCCCCATCCTATATAAGAGTGCCTACACACGGTAGGCAGAGAAGATGCCAATGCTTGGTTCTCCCCTCCCTTTCCAGCCCCCTGAACTAGTAGGGACACACTCCGTGCCCCTAGGAATACCCCTAAGGGAGGAAAGTTCCCCTAACCCTGTGGTTGGGAGCCAGTTCCAAGCAGTGTTTTGTTCCCAGATACAAAGCCTTTCTCCCCCTGGGGGAGACCCACAGCTCCACACAGGCCTCTCCTTGTTCTCCCTGGCTCCGTGTCAGGGGCCCACATCCAGCAGGGCCCCAGGGAAACAGGAACATGGGCAGAGAATGGGTGAAACCCAAGGACCTGCCAGTGAGGAAAATCTGCCTGGGATGCCTCTGGGCTGCGCCATCCTTCGAGCCTGGCCATGACGTTGGGGGTCTCCTCTCAGGAGCCCAGTGAAGGGACAAGGGCTCCAGCACCTTGGGATAAAAAACAGTGACTGTTCACTGACTGGAAGGGTCCCAGGCTGCCCCCGTGGATGGGCCCCCCATCCCCTCTGCCCACAAGAGGACCCCTCCAGGGGACCTGCCTGTGGGGAAGAGTCTCAGCTGGAGGGAGCCCGGGCCACCTCCTTCCCTACAAGGGGCAGGGAGCGCTCTTCACTCCACCCCCACCCTCCTGCTCAGCCCCTTCTTTCTTTTTCTTTTTTTTTTTTAAGATTTTATTTATTTATTTGCGAGAGAGAGAATGAGAGACAGAGAGCACGAGAGGGAGGAGGGTCAGAGGGAGAAGCAGACTCCCCGCTGAGCAGGGAGACCGATGCGGGACTCGATCCTGGGACTCCAGGATCATGACCTGAGCTGAAGGCAGTCGCTTAACCGACTGAGCCACCCAGGTGCCCCCAGCCCCTTCTTTCTAACAGCCACATTCTAGCTAGCTATCAGGAGGCAACCGATTGCCTTAAAAGGAAACCCGTCTCTCAGAGTTTCTCGAGTACTTAGAGGGACACCTGGCTTCATCTCAAGTTCTGACCGTCCGACACCCCATGGGAGACTCTGAGGAGGAAAGTTCCCCAGGTCCGAGTTCAGGTGGGAGTGTTCAGTGGTGAGGAAAGTGGGTCTGGATTCATCCATTCCTGGCTGAATGACCTTGGGCAACGTCCTTTCTTCTCTGAGCTTCAGTCTGCTAGTCTCTAAGTTGGCCTGTACACTGGTTCCCTCAGATCCCCACTCTGAGGAGGCAATGAGAATGTATGCAAGTGACGGCACGATGCCAGGCCGGATCCGCTGATCACCACTGACAGGGCTGGCCCCGGCAAGCTTCTCACCAGCTGTGGGGCCAGATGTTGACCGTCCTTCCCAGCTAGTCCACATCTGGAAGGCGCAAGGCTTGAGAAATAACATGCCAAATCGGGACCATGAATTCCTGACTCATCTGTCAGCCCAGCAAACAAGACAAGCGACTTGCCGTTCTTTGGGATTTAGTCCCTTCCCCACCCCCACCCCCACCCCCCCCACCCCCGCCACCGGCGACTTGAGAGGCAAGCAGAGGCTTGTGTCTTTATATCAAGTTCTTTTGTGTATTGCTCTTGGTGTTCAAGAAGCATTGCTATCTTCTGTAATCATATTCTCCACGTGGTGGGTTTCAGAGAGTTACATTCCCATTGGCAATTGCTGTCTGTGTTCTGGTTTGGTCTACTTCACCACGTTGCTAATCTCAAAAGAGAATAGGGCTTGAATTTTCTGCTGAATGGCTAGAAACGTCTGCCTCTTGGTTTCGGCTCAGGTCATGGTCTCAGTGTTGTGAGATGGAGCCCTGCAAGAATCTGCTTGAGATTCTATCCCTCTCCTTCGCCCCACCCCCACTCCCCGCTAAAATTAATTAATTAAATCTTAAAAAAAAAAAAAAGTCAGGATCTTTAGGGCTAGCTGGAAGCCAGAAGCCAAGGATTGGCTTCTTCTGATAAGCTATCCACACCTTCCTATCTAGTTGTCCCATTAAGAACTGTATCCAGGGGTGCCTGGGTGGCTCAGTTGGTTAAGCAACTGCCTTCGGCTCAGGTCATGATCCTGGAGTCCCGGGATCGAGTCCCGCATCGGGCTCCCTGCTCAGCGGGGAGTCTGCTTCTCCCTCTGACTCTCCTCCCTCTCATGTTCTCTGTCTTTCATTCTCTCTCTAATAAATAAAATAAAATCTTTAAAAAAAAAAAAACTGTATCCAGATTTCAATCTTGAGAAGAGGGATTCAAGACGGCCGCTCACATAGCAGGAGAGAAATGCACAGGCCCTCACGTTCACAAATGTCATGAAAGTCAGGATGAGGTGATGGGTTCAGTGTGATCATGTTTCAAGCTGAAGGAACCATTTCAGAGACGTATAATCCTTAACTACTGGCCACAGGTGCCTGAAGGTAAGTCTCGTCAAACCACTGATTTGACAAACCATTCCTTGTCTTTATTTCTCCAGTGGAAAAATCCCATCTCTCCCATTCCAAAATCTCTTATTCCTTAGGGTCAAAAAGCGACTTCTGGGCTCAGGTCCCCACCCACTTGGTCTGGTAGAGACCTGTCAGGTGTTTGTCTAGTTAGAAATGCACTGCTCACATTACCTGAGCTGTGTGGTACGTGGCCAGGTACACAGGAGGGCTGTCATCCCATCCAACCCTGCAGCTCAGCCTCTTCCTCCACGTCCCCACGTTAAGAGAGCGGCCAAGGAGACAGAGGGAAGGGGGTGCCCTGCTGATCAGGGTTCAGAACCCATGTCTTAGAGGTGACACCTGAAAACCCAGGAAATAGACTTGCCCTGAAAGTAATGGTCACTGGGAGAGTACTTATGGTCAATAAAGAAATGCCAATTTGTCCCCAGCTTCCCACAGCCCACTACATGATTCCTTCACAACCCTGCCCATGGCATGGCTAAGCTGCATCTTTGCGCTATGATCACTCCAGGCCCCATGGTACCCCAGAACTTGACTGTCGCTCAAGCTCAGCCCTCAATCTGTGGCAGGAGTGTTCTCTTTCCACATCTATGTCCATGGCCCTTGCGTGATTGTGAGCTGACAAGTACAGTGCTATGTCCCCTCCTGCTTGTCTCGTAATGCCTTTTCCCGCAGAGCTCTCCACCCTTGGGAGTTCAGACATCTGAAGGTCAACCAAGGTAGAAGAGCAGGAGGGTCTACGATTTTTTAAAAAATATTTCAAAACTAGTACGAGAAATCCTATCTTATAATAAGGTCTCACAGGCTACTCAACAGATCAAGTTTCTTTGGTTTTTTTCTGGAATGATGTCAATGTAGAGTGGTAACAACTTATGGTCCCATGCTGAAAGGTCTGACTGATATTTCCTGGATTGATTTTTAAAAAGCAAAACCAAATTAGCACTTAGACCTCATACAAACAGGTTGTTTGCAGCTGACTTCACAGGAAGCTCCATTCCCCCTCTCCCCACCATAATCCCCACATAAAGAACCCCAGCACACTGGAGAGGGAGGGTCTGCTTGCCTGGTTGGGGCTGAGCCTATGCTCCAGCTGCAAACCTCCTATTCCTTCCTCCTTTGTCACTACTGAGGAGGCAGACACTGCCTTCTGGCCCTGGGGAAGCACTGGAAGTGCCAAAGTCTGGAAATGCTAACTGCCTCTGTATTTACACACTTTACCATACATGGGAATTACTCAATGCCGACGTCAGACAAATTCCTGAGGAGCTGCGTAGTCCAGCCACGTCATTACCAGAGAAATTCCTGACAACTGGAAACCACAGGCAAAGCCTCTGGTACCTAGCACCCCCTCTCCCCGTCCTCCCTACCCACAGCTAGCTGCTGTGTGTGTGTGTGTGTGTGTGTGTGTCTTTTTCTCAAGCAGTCTCTTTTCCAGGCTTCTTTTCTTTCCTGCAAACCTGACCTGGAAATTCAAGCACGCATCAGACCTGATGGAAGCATACCCACTAGGATCTGGGACCTAACATCCGGGGGTGTCTCTCCTCGCTGGCCATGTAGCAGAGTGGAAACCTAGAGGTCACGAGTTCTAACCCTACCTCTGTCCACGTTCACAAGAGCAAAGCCATGTCTTCCTTAAGTACTTTATAAGCCACAGCAAAGCACTTTGTAAAGTGTATTTCATAAATGGCAGATAGCTCTTTACTAACTGATCCAGAAATCGGAAATGTACAGGAGCAAAGAAAAATAATAACACAATCACTGAGCATGGGTTTGGAAGGAGTTTGCCTATGTTTGAATGGAGCCTCCACGACTGACCAGTTGCGCTACTGGGCAAGTTCCTTATCACCCTGAGCTTCAGTTTCTTCATCTGTACAATGGGGAGCATTAGATTGTTCATAGATTGTTCTAGATGATACATGTGAAGGATTTAGGCCCATCTCTGGTGCACGGTAAGTGCAGTATCTGCTTATGATTACCTTAAGGGAAGGCCAACTCTAACACTTACTGTTCAGTTTTGTGACTCTCTAGGTATTTGCCAATATGCCCAAGTAATGGCAGATGGTTGACTTGGAGAAAAGGTCCTTTTCTTCTCCCTGGCAACTCTTTGTTTAGAAGACCTCACTAGCACCTCAAAATGTGTAATGCAGGACTCTTCAGTCCTCAAGCAAACCCACTTTTCACCATAAGCTGGGTTTCCATGAATATTTAAAACTTTGGCAGTCTATCGCAAAAGCCTTCCCCGTTTCCTCTCCCCACCAGGAGGTCCACAGTCAATAAAAACTCTGTCTTTTTCCCCCCGTCACCTGGTTCTCAGTACTACTTACAGGGAAAAACTATTTGCAAGGTTTATGAGTGTCCAGTAGGGCCACTCAGCTAAAAGCCCGTATCTACCCCTTTCATTCACCAAATGTTTGCTGACCACCCTCCACATGTCAACGCTACACTCCCAGGCCGCCACTCTGTTCCAGGGAGGACTAGCAGGCTCCAGAGGCAGATGTTTACAATTCAAAAAGGAAACACCCGGGCCAGGAAGAAAGGTACTGGGGCAGACCAGAGGCCAAAAGCTGTGGCACCCATTTTCCACACTTTATTAGCAACCCGGCTGCAGAGCTGGCGGGCCTGTTCTTGAGCTTCGCCCCTGCATCCCGTCCCCCCAAGACCCTCCGTACTGGGCCGTGTTCCCCTCCCCCTCGTGCAGGCTACACCACACCCTCTGCAGGATAATCTTCCTTCCTGGTCTAACTGTCCCCACCCCGGATATCCTCTCTGAGGCAAAGGGTCATTCCCTGGGAAGCTGTGAGCCGTGCAAGGCTGCCCTCAGCAATGATGGGATGACAACTGCCTGAGAGCAGTCGAGGGCTGAGCACTGCCTCTCTTGAAGGAGATGACCCTGGGCTCCTGAGTCAGAGCCTGGCTAGAGAATCAGGAGGCACCTATTGAGTGAGAGCTAGGGAAGCTCAGCACCCCTGTCCCCAAATCCCAGGAGAAGCCCCCAACCTGCACTCTGAGATGCCTGAGACACGGCCAGCACGTGCAGCCTCCTCAGCTTCTGGGAAGGAAGGGGGAGGACAAGAGAGAAGACAGTCATTGAGCCCTGCTGTGTTTCACGTCTGTGCAATACATCCCCAAAGCGCCATCCCCAAAGGAAACTGAGCACTGAGAAGTTACTTCACTAGTCCAAGGTCACCAGTCTATTCAGTGGCAGATCCAACTGTCAAGACTGAGCCAGGCTGCCTTCCAAGCAATCTCTCATGGAGATTCCCGGCTGCCTCTTCATGACACGCTTTCTACCGGTGCCCAGTGGATCTCCTCGGTGCCACTGCAACTGGATCCCAATGCAGAGCCCTCCCAGGGAGGGAAGGCCCTGCGGGCTCGTTCACCCCCATGGAGCAGGGGGGTGGGTGGCTGGAGCCCAGGCCGCTAGGGAGGGGCCAAGCCCAGGCTACTGCCCCCAGCCTAGACCCAGGTCCTGGTTAGCTCACGACAGTGCAGGGACCAAGAACCTGCAGGATACTCCCCAGCCTGTGTGAGTGGATAGGACACCTGCCTCCGAGGTTGTTCGTGGGGTAACCTATTGCCACTTTAAATTTGCCCAACACCAGCTCCTTTCTTGCTCCCCAGCCTTCAAAGACTGAGGCCACCAAACACTGACGGGAGCGGGGCGCATAATCGTCCCCACCTAGCACCAAGACTTGTGGGTGGGGGCAGGTGAAATGTTGTTCCATCTGGTTCTCGAGGAAGAGTGAAAACTGACACCTGCGCTCAGGGCACAGAGGCCCCAGGCTGGGCCCTGCATCCAGATGTTTCCCCAACCCACCCGCGGGCACATTCTCCTCCCGGAGCAGGAGGGTGAGGGAGGGGGTGGCACGGATGCCCTCATCCCCCTGCGTACAATGAGCGTCAGTGGCGCGCAGAATCGCGGATTGTTCCGCTGCCAGACCTGCAGGCGGTGGGGGAGCCGGGCCACCCCCGGTCAGGCGCACGCAGGAGCCCTTTGTGCCAGGACGCCCCGAGCCGGGAGCGCCGCTCCGGCTAAGTGCGGCCGCCTGTCCCACTCCCGCTAAGTGCGGCCGCCTGTCCCACTCCCGCGGCCCGGGACGGCCGCCTGGCCGCACCGCTTTTCCTTCCAGCGCCCCGCAGCGCCCCAGCCGTGCCCGGCGGCCGGGGAAGTCGGGCAGGCGCCGCGGGGGTGCCGCGCCGGGCCGGGGGGAGCACGGAGGGGCCGGGCACGCGCGGCCCCGGGGCGCACTCACCTGGCAGCTGGCTGCGCGGCGGGCGCGGGCGGGAACGCTCTCGGAAGCGGCGACTGGGTGCGCCCGGCCCGCGCCCCGTTTTGTTCCGCTCCGGGGAAGGCGTGTCCCGGGCCACGCCAACCAGTGGGCTTTGCACACTGCACCACACCAGGGCTGATGTCATGGCGCGAAGCCCCGCGGCGCTGCCCCGCCCCCAGACCCGGGGCGCTCAGATGCGTGGGCAGGAGACGCCGGCTCTGCCTGGGCGGACCCACTGTGCGCCCATGCGGACCCACTGTGCGTCCCTCCGCTGCTGCTGCGGAAGCGTCTGGGGCACGTGCCTGGACCTGTCGGGGTTTTCCTGCTGGCCAGATGCGAGGTTCCAGATGTGAGCGGAGAGATCAGACTCCTGGTAAACTTGGGCCCCCAGTAAAAGGGTGAAGGCATGGCTGGGGGGTGGGGGGGTGGAGTCTTACATTCGCATGTGCTGGTGGCAAGGTGTAAGGGACACATTTGGGCGCCAGAGTAACACAGGCTTGAGCTCTGATCTTTTCCCTTCCACTTGCTAGCTGAAGCCTTGACCTAGACACCTTGCTCTTCTGGGTTTCAGGCTCTGCCTCTGTAAAAGGGGTATAACCCACAGGAATGTTGTGGGGGATAAAATGAGATCCTATGGGACCAGTAAGCCCTCAGCAGTGGCCCACCATATGAAAGATACTCAGCTGTTAACTCCTTCCTCCAACAGCTCTTGTCCCCTCAGCTTTCCCACGTCTTCCCTACTACCCAAAGGAGAGCACCCCATCCCCAAAAGCAGCAGTTCTGGAAAGTGGGTGCCTCCCCTGGCGCTTTTCTCTGGGCTCCAAGCTTCAGTATGACAGACACAGGCTCAGGCTACTCAAAGCTGCCCTTGGATCAGTTAGCAATGGGTATGGCACCTTCACCCAGTTCCCAGCCCTTCCTGCCTGCCTGTTATGGGCATTGCAGAGGGCAGAGAAGCTCACACCCTGCAGAGCTCCTACTTCACCGAGGGTAGAGTCTCCACCTCTTTCTTGGACTCAGGAACAGCCCAGAAACCCAATGCTCTGACCAGGGGCCCCAGGCCCAGGGTGGGGAGCAGAACCAGCTCTCACGCCATTGCCACACCCCCACTGCCCCCCCCCCTTCACCACCATGGCCCTGCCCTGCCCCTAGCAAGGAGCACTGCCCTCTGTTTGGGACTTGTGGACTTGGTTTTGGAGGAACATGGAGAATCCGAGAGGCTGATGTTCCCAGGAATGTGAAGAACGACAAAGAAGTGAGAGCCTCAGGGAGATAAAATCTTCTAGTTTCTGTTTTTTTGTAGCTCGTTCACTCTATTTCTAAGTCAAAGGGGAGCTGAGGGCTGGTGTTATCTCCTATTGTCCAGGGCTGAATGACATTATTCGCACTGAGAAATGAACTATACTCAGATCTTAGGTATACATTTCACTGATGGTGTATGCTTTGTGGGGGTGCCCGTGTGTAACTTTCTACCGCTCTCTTGGGCTCTAGAGTGTTCCCTAAGCAGGAGGTACTACACCCTCCTTCTGCCCATAGCAGTTAATTGGGGGTAGGTCCTGGAGGGTTTGTTGGGCAGCTGGTCACCCCTCACCCCGAGTTATCTATACACGGAGCTGCCACATCTCCCATCCTGGACAGGTGTCAGGGGCTCAGACCCTCGCAGGCTTCATTTCAAGTCCCAGAATTGCTGAATCAACTCTCATCTAGGAATAAAATCAAGCGTCTTATTATCCAGAAAATGAAGTGTTTCTCTAGGTTTTTCTTACCTTCTCCCACAAAAAACATCTTTCCTTTGGCCAGGCCATTCATAGAAACAGGGCCCTCCAGGATTGGGAGGTCTACAAGCACCCCACCAGGCCATCTTCATCTGACTCAACCAAGATGTAGAAGGAAAAGCCAGGAGAATTCTTGGCCATTCCTGCACAGAGCAAGCAATAGATCAGCAGGTACATTAAATTGCAGAACTACAGTCAGTGTCAGAGACCATGGTCTTGCTGTCCGAAGGTGGCAATCTCACGGGATTACCCTCTCTCCCAAGATCCTGGAGAGATCTTTGGGATCTTTGATGAGCTTTGAAGTCTTGCCCAAGATTTTACAAAAAGGCAAACTCCTGCATTTCCTTCTTTTTTTTTATATATAGATTTTTATTTATTTATTTGAGAGAGAGAGCATGAGAGGGGGGAGGGTCAGAGGGAGAAGTAGACTCCCTGATGAGCAGGGAGCCCGATGTGGGACTCAATCCTGGGACTCCAGGATCGTGACCTGAGGAAGGCAGTCACTTAACCAACTGAGCCACCCAGGCGCCCCTGCATTTTCTTCTTTGACCTGGGTTTGTCCTTTCTGTAGCCCTGGGGCCATTGGTGGATCTCCCTGGTAACAACATGCGAACCTGCGCCAGGAAGAGAGAGTGGTAACAACAGTCACGCTTGGATTTCTTCCAGAGGATCTTAACGCACCTTGTAAATAGAGTGGATATAAAATGTGTCATCCAAACTGGAATGCTTTTGATAGTGAACAGTATAGTGATGGTCTTCATAATTACCCTAAGGCAATAGAACTGTCCCAGGCCAACCAAGATGTATGGTCACCCTGCACATTCACCCACAGACCGTGTCAGGGCACATGTCTTAGGAGCTGTTGAGGCAGAGCTGGAGATAAAGGAAGCCAGGTAGGCCCTGCTTTGTCTGTTGCTTTTCCAGAACTTCACACCTTTTGTGTTTTTTTTTTGTTTTTTGTTTTTTTTTAAAGATTTTTTTATTTATTTACGACAGAGAGAGACACAGAGAGAGAGGGAACACAAGCAGGGGGAGAGGGAGAGGGAGAAGCAGGCTTCCCGCTGAGCAGGGAGCCCGATGCGGGGCTCGATCCCAGGACCCTGGGACCACAACCTGAGCCGAAGGCAGACACTTAACAACTGAGCCACCCAGGCGCCCCAGAACTTCACACCTTTTGGTTGTCACCCTCCCTGTATGCTGCCAATCATTTGGGCTTGGGTTGGATAGCTCATTTGCAGATAAAGAAGACTCAGGAAATCAGGCAGGACTTTAGGACTGAGGTGAATCAAAGGTGTTCTGGGGTCATCAACCGTGCAAACAGGCATGAGCCCGATGTTGAAATCACACAAAAGGCCAGTAAACACCATCAACACTTAGGACATCACACCAGCTGAAATTCTTAGGGCGGAGATACTCATTCTGGCTGACCTCAGTTAGGTAACTGTGCCCTGACTGGCTCCGCCCACCGCTGCAGAGATAATACAGAGCTCATCACCGAGAGATTCTCTGCTGAGGGTTCTAGAAGGAGATCTGGCACACACAGGGGCTTGGTTGCTTCTCTGGACTCTCAAAAATGTCTAAACATTTCAGTATCTTCACCTGCTCTCTGTGCACTCTAGCCCCCAGTGTCCCAGGATTGGAACCTAGCCATTGGGGATGAAGTGGGGCAGACTATGGGCAAGCAGGAGGGCTCCTCCAACTTCCAAATTCCTCTGCTGCCTTCTCTGACAACTTCTCCTCTTTCTTCCCTCATCTGCATCCTGATGTCACATCTTCTCGCTCCCTTCTTGCTGCAAAGTATTTCTTTTTCTCATTGATCCCGGGTGAAGAGGACATGAGTGTGAGACAGAGGCTAAAAGTGAGGGAATGTGGTTGACTTAGATCTGCCCACCATCCCAGAGAGCTTAGAGATCCAAGCTGGGCCACAGATTTCTCATTTGTCCATCCATCCCTCTATCAGTCTGTCTATTCATCCATCCATTCATCAGCAGACATTTATTAAGGTCCTACTCTGTGCTGGTCATGTACTAGAGGTGCTGGGAATATGGGAAAGAATATGACTTGGATCCTGACCTCAAGGAGTTTATAATCTAGTGGGTAAACCAATATCAGGGCCTCTATGTCTTTCAGAGGCATGAGGGAAGGGGTATAGAGGACAGTGAGCAGACAAAGAATGAATGCTTAATTCTCTTTTCCATGGAAGAGGGTACAGGGTCAAGAAAGTTTTAGAGAAAGTGAGATAGGAATGAAAGATAAGTGAGAGTTGGCCAGGAAGCAAGGAGAAGGGGCAAGATCCTGTTACCCAGGGAACATTGTTACCCAGGGAACTGCAAGTTCATCCGCAGAGCTGACACCCAGGATGAAAGACCAAGTCCTATGAGGGATGGGGCTGGCCGGCAGGCAGGGACCAGAAGAACATGGCAGCCATTGTCAACCGTTTGAAGGAGGGTGGACTGTCCTGAGGGCAATGGGAGCCTTAAAGGATCTTAAATAGGGAAATGACATGGTCAGTTCAAAAGTATTTAAGAAGATGCTGAGTCCCTATGAAGGCTAGATGAGAAGGAGGTAAGACACGAGCCAGGGGGGCCCATTAGGAGATGATCCCAGGAGCCCAGGAAAGAGATGATGGCAGGCAGTAGCCCTGGGGCTGAAAAGTAGGTGTTGGATTTAAGAGTTGCTGAGGACACAGAATCTGCTAGACTTGGTGACCAATTGGTTTCTGGAGGTGGGATCCAGAGTACAGCAGAAAGGGAGGGAGGAGTCAGGGATGGCTCTTGGCTTCTGGGTTGGACAACTCACTAAGATAATTAATTCAGGTGGAGCTGTGGGGCGAGGGGCAGGGAGGGGTAGTGAATTCCGTTTCAGATTGGTTGGATTTGAGATGCTTGAGGAACATCCAAGCAGAAGTGTCCGGTAGGCAGCTGGACACCAAGGGCAGAAGAGAGACCAGGGTTTGAGATGGAGATGTGAGGGTCTTCAGTCTAGAAAGAGCTTGAGAACAAGAGCAGGTTCAGGACACCAGGGACACACACAGTTGATGGTGACTGAGAGCCCACAAAGGAAATCATTCCCAGGAATAATCAGAGATGTAGGAAGAGGACCCACGACATGGAGGCCAAGGGAGAGAGAGTTTCAAGGAGGAGGGTTCCATGACATACCCAGGCTGGGCCTCCTTTCTGTGAGGCCAGGGGAGACTGGAGCGGCGCGGAGACACCCAGGAGAGAAAATGCATAGAAGGTTCAAGAAAGGCCAGGGTTGGTAGGTTGAAGTTATAGTACTCGCTCCCCTTTCCCATACCCCAGAAAATGTGAGACTGGTTCCCGCGAGTCCTTCTTGGAGGGGTTGAGGATTCTGTGCAGTGCTAAAGAAATGAATTTGGTAAATAGAAAGATTCAAGGAGTAAAGACTTCAGGGTACAGATTAAAATATTTTTCAACAAGCGTTGCCTTTCATACTTCCCAGGGGGACTTCAAAGCCATCTCCTAGCTGCAGTGGAACCCAAAGAAAAGCAAGGCTGCTTAGTTAGATCACTATAATTTAGAGGATCCAGGGCTAGCCTTGCACTTTGAATCTCAGCTCTGCCTTCAATCATTAAAACTAATCTGAATAACTAATTATTGAGCACCAACTGCATGTCAGACACTTGACACCATCATCTCCCTTAATCTTCACCAGAACTGAAGACATGAGGACTATTTTTAGCCCCTCTTTTGCATGCGAGGTAACCAAGCCTCAGAGCAGCAACCAAGTTAAGGGGCTGTGACTATAACCTAGATCAGTTTTCTTCCCACGTGACATGAGGGGTCAGACTACCCCATATGCTCTCAGAAGTTTCCCCTAAGGTCCCCCTGAGAGCAGAGAGGGGTGGACACATCCCTCTGGAGGAACTCGGGGATGGTGGCAGCACCAGCCCCCTCCTCCATCTCTGAAGTCTGAGGTTTTCTTGTAAAAGTTTATTTACATTTGCATTCTCCTTCACACATCCTTGTGTTCTACATTTTATATATGTATGTATTTATTATTTAAAGTAGGCTCACACTGCAGGGCTTGAACTCATGACCCTGATCAAGATCTGAGCTGAGATCAAGAGTCAGATGCTTAACCAACTGAGCCACCCAGGCACCCCTGCCTGTTTGTCTTCATTAAAAGATACTGCTGAAAATGATGGTTGAAAGAAAGGGAGGTCCTTGAGAAGTGTGTCGTTCTCAATGGTGTAGCTCCAGGAGCCCCTGGCAGCCCTCTGTGGACCCCTGGGACTATGAGGGGACCCAGTGCGGGGAATGGATCATCTCTCAGGCTCTTTGCAGCTCTGGATCTCTCTGGATCTTGTTGGATCTGGATCTGCACTTCTGAGGCTGTGACAAGGCAAGTCAAAAGGGGGGGCTGTGGTGGGGCACGTGGCTGACTCAGTCAGTAGAGCTTGGGACTCGTGATCTCGGGGTCATGAGTTCGAGCCCCACATGGGCACAGCGATTACTTATGGAGGGGGAGTGCTCTGGAATGGGCTGGACTCCTGAGCTGGGCTCTTGGTCTCTATAGTCACATTTCCCAAGGAGGAGCCCTTAGAATCCCTCAGGGTTTGCAGGAGAAATGAGCCTGATGGCCAAAAGCAAAAGAAAGACCAAAATATCTGCAAGTGAATGTCATGAAGATAAAATGCGTGGAGGCAAGAAAAAGGGAAATCCATCTGGAAAGAATCGGAGGGGATACTACAAAGGGCCCTGGATTAGGAAATTTGTTTTGATTTTCAAGCTGATATGAACACTGTGAAGCACAAAGAATGTTCCAGGGGAGCTTAAAAGGTGATTCAGAAACTCCTTCAGGGGAGGCTCAGGGTCAGATCCTCAAAAGAGTATGTGTGGAACAGGCTGAACAACTTTAAAAATGACCACTTCCCCTTCCTGTCCCCTCAGCCTGATAGCTCTGCAGGGCCACTTTCCCTCCTGCTCCCCCCGCAGCCTCTGCTCCCACTCGCTGGCTTGTGGGGAGCTCTCAGAGCCAGAGTGCGGGCAGGGACAAACAGGAGGGGCTGGGAGGGAAAAGGGAACGGTGGGGGGGGGGAGTTCCCCCCACCCGGACTCCCCGGAGCTGGCTGTGCAGGCTCCTGCTATTCTGAGCCTGACAGGCTGTAGGGAGCAGTGTAGTCAAGGTCTGGGCTGAAGGCTCAGGAGAAGTTTTTCTGAAAGACTTAGCTCCAATCACTCCAGCTGCCTTTTGTTCCCGACCAGTTTTGTTTCCCTCTTGCTTTAAAACCTGTTTTCAGGGGCGCTTGGGTGACGCAGTCGGCTAAGCGGCTGCCTTCGGCTCAGGTCATGGTCCCAGGGTCCTGGGATGGAGCCCCACGTCGGGCTCCCGGCTCAGTGGAGAGTTTGCCTCTCCCTCTCCATCTGCCTCTCCCCCAGCTCATGCTCTCTCTCTCTCTCTCAAATAAATAAAATCTTAAAAAAATTAAAAATAAATAAAACCTGCCTCCCTGTTTCCTGTCTAGGACACCACCTTTGCAGCTCCAACCTTCTCTGTGATCATCTGGCCAGACGGCAATGTTTTAAGGCAGTGAAGTAGATTGGAAATAACCAGACCTTAGGCAATACCTTTAACCCCTCTGTTCCATCAGGGCCGATTGTATGAAATTAGACTCTGAGAAGAAAGGATTGGCTGACTTTTGGAGTCATCAATCTAAAGACAAGCTCAAGAGATATAGAGTTTACTAGACGGGAAGGTCTCAGAGGGAAGGGATTGCAGCTTACCCTCCTTTGTAGCTCACACAGTGCCTTACACGGAGCAAATGCTTCATTAATATTTTATGAATGCAATAAGTTCACTTCATCGTTTGCAAGGTAAGAACCAGGAGCAAGGCTGCCATCTGCTGGTAAATTTGTGAAAGACACTTCTTAGGGGCCCTTGTAGCCTAAGTGGCCCTTTAGTCACTAACCTTAAGAAAACTCCCAACTTGGGCACCTGGGCAGCTCAGTTCGTTAAGTGTCTGCCTTCGGCTTGGGTCGTGATCCCAGGGTCCCAGGATCAAGTCAAGTCTCCCATCAGGCTCCCTGCTCAGCAGGGAGTCTGCTTCTCTTTCTTCCTCTGCTGCTCTCTCTCTGTCAATTAATAAATAAAATCTTTAAAAAAAAAAGAAAAAGAAAGAAAGAAAACTCCCAACTTAAGGGTGCCTGGTTGGGTTAGTTGGTAGAGCATGTGACTCTTCATCTCAGGATTGCGAATTCAAGTCCCATGTTGGGCATGGAGCCTACTCACAAAAAAACCAAAAACAAAACCCTGACTTAGACAATCCTTTTTTCACCAGGATCTCCCGATACTTAAATTCTTCTGCCTCTCCCTCAAGACATCTTAGGTTCCTAGTAGAGAAACCAAAAATATCCTGAGACACCAGTCAAAGAAAAAGGCCTATGAAGGTACAGGAAGCTAATATGCAACTCGGGGCACTTCTCTCCATTGGCAAATGTTCACTCTCCCAGATACATTTCCCCATCATCCATCCAGACAGAGATGTGAGCACCCAAAACAAGCCAAGTGTTGGCCTAGGTGCAGGAGTAGATGAACCAGGACTTGACAGGAAGAGGGGAGATGGGTGAGCACCTGGATGTGTTATGGGAGACCGGCACAGACAAAGAGCACTGGGAGCTCAGGAGGGGGAGATCCTACTGCAGGAGTCAGGGAAAGCTTTACAGGAGCTGAACATACGGTGATGGGCTCAGCCATAAATGGGTGAGGCATTTGACGTGTGGAGATGGGCAGTGTTCTGGTTATCTATTGCTGTGTAGCAAATCACCCCAAACTTAGTAGGTTAAAACAAGTCATTTTTATCTCTCATGGCTCTAGATTTTACTGAGCTTGGCTAGATCTAGATAGTTCTTGCTCAGGATCTCTCATGTGATTGCGATCAGATGATAGCTGGCTAGAGTCATCATGGAGACTTCCTTACTCACATGGCTGGCAGCTGATGCTGGCTGTCGGCTGGGAGAACTGTTAGCCGGAACCCCTACATGTGGGCTATCCAGGAGGCCAGGATTCCCTCAGAGCATGGCAGCTGGGTTACAAAGGCAAGCATCCCAGGGCACCTGGGTGGCTCTGTCGGTTAAGTGGCTGCCTTTGGGAACAAGCCCTGCATCAGGGTTCCTGCTCAGCGGGGAGTCTGCTTCTCCCTCTCCCTCTGCCCCTTCCCCCCGCTCGTGCTCTCTCTCAAAAATAAATAAATAAAATCTTAAAAAAAAAAAAAAAAAAGGCACACCTCCCAAGAGGGAGCCTGGAGGAAGTTATCTTGCCTTCTGTAACCTAACCTCAGAAGGCACAGAGCAGAACTTCCCCTGTTCTCTACTAATTGAGACGGTCACAAAGCCCCACCCATTTTCCAGGCAAGGGGACATGGACCCCCACCGCTTGATGTGTGAGTGGCAAGGTTCGGGAAGAGCATGCAGGATAGGAAATATTATTGCAGCCCTTTTTGGAAAGTACAATTTGCCACAAGCAGGAAGGTCATTCCAGGTGGCTACCTGCATTGATGGTATCTCAGGAGATGCATTTTTCTAAGACAGCAGGCCATTTTCTCAGTGTGGGCATTGCTAAGCGAAAACATGAGACTTTAGAAATATTCACTGAAACATCTTTACTAAGAATTAGGAAACTCGGGCGCCTGGGTGGCTCAGTTGTTGGGCATCTGCCTTCGGTTCAGGTCATGATCCCGGGGTCCTGGGATCGAGCCCCGCATCGGGCTCCCTGCTCCACGGGAAGCCTGCTTCTCCCTCTCCCACTCCCCCTGCTTGTGTTCCTGTTCTCGCTGTCTCTCTCTCTGTCAAATAAATTTAAAAAAAAATTTTTTTTAAAAAGAATTATGAAACTTATTTCTCCAAAGGGGAGACTCTGAGTAAGAGGGAGATGCATACTGAACTCCCAAGGGGGTGAGAGGAGGCTGAGATGGATGGTCAGCCCCAGTTGACCAAGACAGTGGAGTCATGGTCATGGAGGGAGCCCATCATGTGAGGTTCTGCCAAGACTAATTCTTAGAGGGGGAAGAATGGTCTGGTGTCACCACAGCAAGTGGCCAGGAATACCCAGAGGCAGTGTCCAAGCTGAGTCTTTGAGAGCCACGGTGGGCAGGGCCCAAACAGGGCAGGAACAATTAACAAGCAGCTGCTGTGTGGCCTGAGAGATAAGATGTACACACATTCACGTGGGAGCTCAGTTTTGTTGTAACACGGATGCAGGCAGCAGGCCTCATGCAGGAACAAGAGCTAGGTCAGAGATAAAATACAGCCCTACGGTTATAAAGCAGGTGGACGCTGAGATGAATAGGGAGTGAGATCAAGGACCCCAGGAGAGCCTGAGGGCCCAAAGCCCTTGGTGGGACTAGGGCCCAAATGCTCAGAACCTGTGTCAACCACCAGCCTTATAGGGAAAGATGGGTGAGCCTAGTTTAAAGGCTGAATGAGCCAGAAATGGCGAGATTCAAGCTTGGCTGTCTTGGGAACCAGAAGTAGGAAGTTTGGGAAGTAGGGAGTTTGTTCATGTCCCTACTGGGCCCTGTGTGGGCCCTGAGACCTGAAGGAGAAGGAGACTTTGGCTTCCATCTCCATGCATATTCCATGACCTACCCATATCAATAATCACATTAAATCTAAATGGTCTAAACACCTCATTTAGGGACACCTGGGTGGCTCAGTCAGTTAAGCATCTGCCTTCGGCTCAGGTCATGATCCTGGGGTCCTGGGATGGAGCCCCACATCGGGCTCCCTTCTTAGCGGGAAGTCTGCCTATCTCCCTCTCCTTCTGCTTCTCCCCCTGCTCATGCACGTGCACATGCTCTCTCTCAAATAAATAAATAAATCTTACAAAAAAAAGTAAGACTCAAGTATCTGTTACCTACAAGAAATGAACTTTAAATATAAAGACATTAATAAAAGGATAGGAAAGAATATACTATGATAACACTAGTTAAATAAAGTTAGAGTTGCTATATTAATACCAGACAAAATTTATTTCAGAGCAAAGAGTTTACCAGAGATAGATTCATTTCAAAAAGACAAAAGGATCGCTTCATCAAGAGGATGTGATGATCCTAAATGTTTGTGCCCCTTAACCACCAAACAGAGGACAGAGCTTGCAGTCCCTGGAAAATGAACAAAACAAGACAAAAATGTTAAGTTTAAGTTTCCACTGCTATTTTATACAAAAGTTACAGAGTACAGGCAAATTTTATGTAACATATAAAGGAGAAAACTGTGACCCATAGCCATAAGAAAACCAGACCCTCAGATGATCTAGTTATGGGAATTAGCAGACAATGACTTTAAAATGACTGTTATCCATGTGTTGAAGAATTTAAAAGAAAAAACAAATATAATGAGCCAAGAAGTAGGTTATTTCAAGAGAAACAGAAATTCTAAAAAAGAGCTAAATGCAAACTGTAGAATTGAAAAATATAATATCTGAAAATAAAAATGTCCTAGAGGGACTTAACAACAAATTGGACACTGCAAAAGAAGAAATTAGTGATTTGAATACAGGCCAATTGAAATTATCTGAATTAAAGCAAAGTAAGAAAAAATGTTTGACAATCATTAAGAGAGCATTCACGTGCTGTAGAACAATAGCCAGGAGTCTCATAGACGTAGGATTGGAGTTCCATAAAGAGAGGAAAGAAACGGTGGGGTAGAACAAAATATTTAAAGAAACAGTGGCTGAAAATAATTATTCACAGGTCCAAGAGGTTAAACAAGATACAAGCAGGGTAAATACAAAGAAAACACACTTGGCACATCAAATTACTGGAAACCAAAGAGAAAGAGAAAAATATTAAAAGCAACCATAAAGGGAGAAAAAAGATGCATTACACAGTGGGAGCAATGATAATTATGAGAGCTGTTTTTCATCAGAGTATAAGCCAGATCGCCATTAACTGGGAAATAAACAAAATGTGCTATATTCATACGATGAAATACTATTCAACAGTAAAAAGAAATGAACTACTGACATATACTAAAATATGAATGAACTTTATTTTTTAAAAAAGATTTTATGTATTTATTTGAGAGAGAGACAGAGAGAGCATGAGCAGGGGGAGGAGCAGAGGGAGGGGGAGAAGCAGCCTCCCCGCTGAGCAGGGAGCCCAATGCGGGACTCAATGGGAGCACCCTGAGATCATGACCTGAGCCGAAGGCAGACACTCAACCAACTGAGCCACCCAGGTGCCCCATGAATGAACTTTAAAAACATTCTAAGTGAAAAGAGACAGATGCAAAAAACCATATATTATATGATTCTATTTATGTGAAATGTCCAAAAACGGCAAAACTATAGAGACAGAAAGCACATTAGTGGTTGTCTGTGGCTGCAAACAGGAACTGGGCTTGATCGCACGTGGGTTACAGGGATTGCTTTTGGGTGTTGGAAATGTCCGAAAACTGGACTGTGGTGATAGTTACACAACTCTTTAAATTTACTAAAAATCATTGAGCTGTACATTTAAAATGTGTGAATTTTATAATAAGTAAATTATATCTCAAGAGAGCTACTATAAGGTAGTGATAGAGAAAAGCCACAGACTTGAAAAAGGTAAATGAAAAGAATATAACTGAAAAGGGATTGTTCGCCACAATATATAAAGAATTATTACAAATCAAGGGGAAAAAAAGATTAACAATACAACTGAGAAAAGATTAGAGATAAGAATAAATAGAAGGCAATCCTTTTTTTTTTTTTTAAGATTTTATTTATTTATTTGTCAGAGAGAGAGAGAGCACAAGCAGGGGGAGAGGCTGAGGCAGAGGGAGAAGCAGGCTGCCTGCTGAGCAAGGAGCCCGATGCGGGACTCGATTCCAGGACCCTGGGATTGTGACCTGAGCTGAAGGCAGACGCTTAACCGACTGAGCCACCCCAGGCATCCCGGAAGGCAATCCTAATGACCAATAAACATATGAAAAGGTGCTCAACTTTGTTAGTGGTTGGTGAAATGCAAATTAAAATCACAGTGTTCTATAATCTCACATCTATCTGGTTGTCCAAAAAAAAGATCTGATGATCCAGGTGTTGGCATAAATGTGGTAAAGTTAAGATATCCAGACCATCAACCATGTGGGTAGACTCCTGAAGAAATTCAAATGTACACAATAAGATGTGTAGGAGAATTTCCATAGTAGTAAGACTGTGTTATAGTAGCAAAAACTGGAAACAAGAGAATCCCTAAGTTGTAATATAGCTGTAAATGAAATGTTATACAGCAGTGGAAATGAGTAAACTAAAGCTACGTGAATCAACATAAATGAACCTTACAAATGGAATGTTGAATCAAAAGGAAAGTTCTAGAAAAATTTTATACGCAGTGTGAGTCCATTCAAATAGTTAAAATATTCAATGCATATATAGTGTATAGTGTAGTAAAAGTATAAAGATATACATGGAAATGATTAACAGCAGGTTCAGAATAGTATTTCCCTGGGCGGGGCGGGGGGAGGAGGAGCTTAAACTATATTTGTACTGCTTTATTTCTCAAACTATAGGTGTTTATAGGTGTGATGGCTAAATTTTATATGTCAGTTTGACTGGACCATGGGCTGCCCAGATATTTGGCCCAAATTATTCTGGGTGTTTCCGTGAGGGTGCTTTTGGATGAGACTAACATTTACGTCGGTGGACTGCATAAATCCAATTGCCCTCCCTAATGTAGGTGGGCCTCAGCCAATCAACTGACCCTCCGTGGAATAAAAAAGCATTCATACTGCCTGACTGCCTTTGAACTGGGACATCAGCTTCTTCCTGGGTCTCCAGCCTACTGGCCTCCGGACTAGTATACCATCAGCTCACCTGGTTCTCAAGCCCTCAAACTTAGATTGGAACTAAGTCATTGGCTCTCCTGGGTCTCCAGCTTGCCAGCCCACTCTGCAGATCTTGGGACTTGTCAGCTTCCATAATTGCCTGAGCCAGTTCCCTACAGATGAATGAATACATGAATAAATAAATAAACAAACATTCTATTGGTACTGTTTCTCTGGAGAACCTTGACTAATACAACAGGTATGTTTGTTAAATTATTTCCTATACCTTTGGCATGTCTAAAATATTTCATAATAAAATTTTGAATAAATAATGAATGAGTGGTTAAGATTTCAGGTGCTATAGAGGTCAAGCAACATGAAAACTGGAAAATGGGGGCACCTGGGTGGCTCAGTCGATAGGCTCAGGTCAGGATCCTGGGGACCTGGGATCAAGCCCCGCTTTGGGCTCCCTGGGCTCCCTGCTCAGCGGGAGCCTGCTTCTCTCCCTCCCACTCCCCCTGCTTGTGTTCCCTCTCTCTGTCAAATAAATAAATAAAATCTTAAAAAAATAAAAAACACCACACATTAGGGGAGTCTGGGTTGCTCAGTTGGTTGAGTGTCTGACTCTTGGTTTCAGATCATGCTCTCATGGGTCCTGGGATCCAGCCCCACCTCCAGCTACTGATCAGTGGGGAGTCTGTTTGAGGAGTCTCTCCCCCGCCCTTCCCTCCACTTGTGTTTTCTCTCGAAGGAGCTCTCTCTCAAATAAATAAATCTTAAAAAAAAAAAAAAAGAAAGAAAATGCATATTAGATTTGGCTTCTGAAGCCAATGATTACCTTTGCTGGAGCAGTTTTGGCACTGTGTTCAGAGTGGAGGCTTGCTGGCGATGAGTTTTAGAGAGACAAGGAGTACACATACCCTATGCACCAGGTCTGTTGCTAGAAACGGGCGCAGGGTAGAGGAAGGAGTTTAACAATGAGTGACTTCACTTCTTGGGGCTTCCATACTAATTCTGTTGGAATTATCAGAGTGCTAGTGCTCCTTTGGTCCCTGTTCCTATTCCAGTAAAGATTCTGAAAGACTTGAATTTCATACCTTGGGTGTAGAAAAAGATTTTTAAAATAACTAACCACAGATGCAAATACCCTAGATGTCAGCTTTCTTAATTGTGGCTTTCCAAAGAGTGTAAGAACAACCTCTTTCCACGGAAAGTAAGACATAAAGCCATGATTATCACATGTTAGCCCCAGGTCTTAAGGGGGAAATGTCAGACTCACAATAAATTAAGCTATAAGTTCAGGAAGGCTCTGCACTGCAATAAGAAAGGAGAGAGACGGAGGAGAGGTTTTTCTTCTTCTTCTTTTTTTTTTTTTTTTTGGTTGAGTGGTTTAATTTGGTTAATGGAGTGTTGCTAATGATTTCCCAATTTAGGTTCGCAGAGCTCCGCAGCAGGGAGTTCTTCCAAGTCACAGGGGCTGAAAGGACGCACTAGTCTGTCTCACTCCTCCCAGAAATTCAGTCTGGGTTTTACTCTAACTTCTTCTGGGTCTCATCAGAGGAGCTCCAGATGAGGAGATTCTTCGCTGGGTTATTTCTTCCTACCCCTCCCAGACGGATTGCAAGCTTTTTCCAGTACTCCATTCTCCCTGGGGCTTTCCCGGGTTGCTGCAGAGAGAAACCCGCCAGCAGGGGTCAGCAGTGTCTCACATCCGGCCTGGAGCCGCTTGCCACATGGGCTGTTTCTCCTGGCACCTCCAGGGCTGATGGGGAACTGGAGAATACCTTCCTGGTAAGGCCTTGGCATCACTCTGAGCATCGCCGGCTCAAGATTCCTTTTCCTGAATGTGGAGTAGCATGGGGAAATGGAAGATATGTTCATTCAAAGGCCGAAGTGGGTGTGGGTGTACACACATCCAGACATCTGCAACGCCAAGTCACCATCTGGTTTTCTACCAGGCTTTTCTGTGTCTTGGCACGGGCCATGCATTGTGTGGATCTGGATGTCAGAGGACGTGTGTCTCGGCTTTGCCTTGTTGAAATTTCCTCAGCTCCCTGGGATTTCTGGATTCGCTCAGCACCCAGGCGTTCCAGGAGGGTCGCTTGCTTCGCTCTCCCACGGCTTAGACCAGCGCTTGCGCCGCGCTCCCACGGTGCCTGCCCAGGCCACGCCTCCACGCATGCTCAGTGTGGAATGGAAGCCTTCCCGGGCTGCAGCCTCCGGAACGAACGTCTCGGCGGCCCAAGCCACACAAGAGCGAGTTCTGCTCTCGTTTCCAGACTCTTCCTCATCCTTGGCCCCACTGCCAGTCTTCTCCCCAGCTCTAGTTCTCTTTGAGTCCTCTGGTCCACATTGCTGCTCAGCTTCTACATTGCTGCTGACAGAGGGATGGATCCCATTGGAGGTGTCTGTCTCTCCCCTTGCTCCTCTGTCTCCCCCACCCCAGTGTGGTGGGGGTGGGAGTAGTCAGAGAACCAGCCGGGGCGTGTGGGACAGCGATACAGCTGGGAGCAACTCTGGGCTGGAAAGGGTTCCCAGTCTGTAGCTGAGATTCCCAGGGCCCTGGCACTTTCCAAGCAGCCTCCTGGAGCGAACTGCTATGACAGCCAGAGGCTGTCCTTTCCACCTGCCAAAAGGAGGACTTCTGCAAGCCGGGGCACCTGGCCTCCTTTCCCAGGAGTAGAGTTACAGCAGCTGATCTAGGCAACAGGTGTAGGTTGCATGGTACAGCTGCTGCCCAGCACATCTGTACCCATGGGGTGGGGGTGTGTGTGTGTGGGGGGGTGTGTGCACGCGCGCGGGCGCGCGCAGCAGGAGGGTTCGTCAATCATTGCCACACTCCCCAAAGCTGAAGGGGGTGTGCAGAAAGGGCCAGGGGGTGCGAGAAACGTGGGAAAACTGGGATAAGCATTCACAGAGTACTTCTTTCCTAGAGTTCCCAAAGTAGGACCTCTTGCCAGGTTGCCCCAAAATCAGCCTCGCTGGCGGCAGCTTGCGAGTCAAAGCCCTGAGTCCTCCTCCTCTGTCTTGCTGCCCAGTGCTTTGGCTGCAGCCAGCTCCTCTCCCTTCCCGGTTGGCTCAGCTCAGGCCTTTGCGGGCTGGAGCTCAGAATCCTGGCTCCTAGTGGCTCTCCCAGAAAGCTGGGAGGGAAATATTTGAAAGAATGGCTCTTTATATATGCAAATGATTTCTTGCCACTTTAGTTCCTCAAACCACAGAATTAATTGAAGGGGGAACATTCTGGGGCTCTGGGTCTGTGCCAGGTACTGGGTCCAATGCTTTACTTACATCACCTCATCAAATCCTCCCCCAAACCCTGCCAGGTACATGTTGTCAGGATCATTTCTGTTTCATAGGCGAGAAATCAAGGTTATGGTCAGCACAGAATACAGTGAATCTGACACTCGAATGCTGCCCGAACTCCAAAGCTTGTACTCTGTCTGCTGTACACACTGCCTGCAAACTCCCAATCCCCGGGAAATCCCACATTAGGCCCCATCCCTCTTCCCCCTGTAGGTAATTCCCCTCATCCATTTCTGTTTAGTGCAGCCAAAGTCACCTCTATAACCTTTATCGAGAGGTTCATTTGGCAACTCACAGCTCTCCAACACCTCCGGTCACCCCACCGTCACCCATCAAAGAGGATGCCAGAGCTGCTACCTCCTTGTCAATGGCTTCTCACACCCAATTTCCTTCCCTTGGTCCAGGCTGCTCCCCTTCAAGCCCTATCATGGGCCTGAAACTCTTTTGCCTCTATCTATCCTTCTTTAGTGGTCCCACTTCACACCTCGTTTTTCCCTCTCAAGACACTTTTTTTCTTACTATTTTAAGAATATTTATTGATATAAGAGGGGCGCCTGGGTGGCTCAGTCGGTTAAGCGTCCGACTCTTGATTTCAGCTCAGGTCATGGGATCGAGCCCCACATCAGTCAGGCTCTGAGCTCAGGGTGGAGTCCGCTTGTCCTCCCTCTGCTCCTCTCTGTCTCTCTCTCAAATAAATAAATAAATAAAATCTTTTTTTAAAAATTTTATTTATTTATTTGACAGAGAGAGACAGTGAGAGAGGGAACACAAGCAGGGGGAGTAGGAGGGGGAGAAGCAGGCTTCCCGAAGAGCAGGGAGCCCGATGCGGGGCTCCATCCCAGGACCCTGGGATCATGACCGGAACCGAAGGCAGACGCTTAACGACTGAGCCACCCAGGCACCCCAATAAATAAAATATTTAAAAAGAGAGTCTAGCTTGGCCTCCACTCCCTGTCAAATGGGCAAAGCTGGCTACATCATTTCTGGGATCCAGTGCAAAATAAAAATGTGGGTTCCTTTGTTTAAAAAATTATTAAGAATTTAAAGATTGCAACAGCAAAGCATTAAACCAAACCAGGGGTCCTTCTAAGTATGGGGTCCCATGTGGCTGCACAGGTCACATGCCCATGAAGCTGGCCTAACCATGGGCTCTACAGAGACTGGCTGTCTCCTAGATGCCTTGACTCAATGCATCCCCTGTTCTGAAAATGGACATTCCTGCCTCAGCCTCCACATTGGCTCTTGTCCCTTGATTCTGCACCCAGCCTTCCCCAGCTGCATTCTCTGCACCAAGGCCAGCATGCTGGGCATTCCAGCTCTAGCACAAGCAAACTCCCGGGGTCCATGTCAGCCAGGCCGCATTGTTCTGGGGGCACCCACAAAGAGCAGGGTGCGAGACAATGACATCCCTGTGCCTGGGGTAGAAAGTCTCCCCAGAGATAAGAGAGCACTGAACTATCAACCAAGAGACCTGGGTTTCAGTTCCAGCCCTGCCATTAAATTTGCTGTGTGCTCTTAAGGGGCAAATTGCTCAACATCTTGGCACCTCAGTTTCTTTAGCCCTTAAAAGAGAGGGTGGGATGAGATCGTCTTTAAGACCACTCCCAGTTCTACAAGTGTGTATTCAAATGACTCTAAGAGACTATAACGATAACCACCTTTGCTTGAGCATTTACCTTATACCATTTGCAGGCTTGCTTATTTATTTATTTATTTATTTATTTATTTATTTATTTATTTATTTATTTATTTTTAAGATTTTATGTATTTATTTGACAGAGAGAGACACAGCGAGAGTGGGAACACAAGCAGGGGGAGTGGGAGAGGGAGAAGCAGGCTTCCCGCTGAGCAGGGAGCCCAATGCGGGGCTCCATCCCAGGACCCTGGGATCATGACCTGAGCCGAAGGCAGATGTTTAACGACTGAGCCACCCAGGTGCCACCTCGCAAGCTCATTTAATGCTGACAACAATCCTATGAGGCAGGCACTGTTATTCCCATTTTACAGATGAGATGTTGAGAGATGAAAACATATCCTAAAAGAGGAAACTTTGGGAGTGATGGAAACATTCTGGAACTTGGTTGTAGGGATGGCTGCACCACTCTACAGACTTACTAGAAATCATAGTATCATATCCTGACAGTGGGCGAATTTTCTAATACATAATGTATACTTCATAACAGCTATTAAGAAGCTAGAAATAAAGAAATGTGCTGAAGCTAGAAAACGATAGAGCCCTTCACTGCTAGCCCACACTGCCACCGAAAGACTTCTTTTCTCTGCCTCTACATAGCACTTGAAAGCATGGCCTCAGGAGCCAGACTGACAGTTCAAATCCTGGCCCTGGCACTTACTAGCTGTCAGAACCAGGCAAGATACTGACCTCAATTTCTTCACCTATAAAATACAAATAAAAATGATACCTATTTCAAAGGGTCGTTGCGAGGATCAAGTGCATGAATGTATATGAAGTACTTGGAACTGTAGTTGACCCACACCCAGTGCTACAAAGAAGGAAGGACTATGACTCTTCTTTCCAGGATGCTGTAGCCCGAGCCTGCCTTCTTCAAGGGGACTGTTTCTCCTTGTCAACCCCATCCCTACCCTGCTGGCCCCTTAAAGAAACACTTGTCTTGAAAAGCCATCTTTGGAAAAACACTGGGATGACTTTCAGTACATCTCACGTCCTGGTAACAAAGAAAGGGAGAGAAACAGCATCTTCCCGATAAGGCAGTGACTCGCTCAGCCTCATAAAACATTCATGAAGGTGCCAGCTTTTCCCACAGACTGTTTCTCCCAGGTCCTCCTAAGCACAAGCCATCAGCACAGAGGGCCCTTCTTAAAGGGGACCTTGAGGCCAGTCATGAGGCCTGAGTGGCCTCAGATGGGGACAAATGCTTTGCCCACACTCCCCGCCCCCCCACTCCCATCAGCATGCAGCCCCTCCTGGGTTAATGAATCAAGCTAGAAAGGGCAAGGGTTACTAGTGGACAGTCCGGTGTCTACCGCTGAGAAGTGAGTTTTCAAGCACTGAGTCCTTAAGCAGAGTGTACGTGACTGGGGTGGGGAAGAAGCCGGGGCCAGGGAGAGGGGCTGGTGCTTTCTGTCTCATCGTCACGCTTCTGCTTATATTTGCACAGCACTTTAGAAACCACCTTCTCTTCCATTATCTCACTGAATACTCACCTAAGCCTTGGTTGGCGATTACTGTTGTCTCCCGGGTGTCAACACCCGTTTTTACTGACGAGCACACTGGGGTGACGCCCTTCAGCCCGTAGCCCAACCAAAGCGTGGACTCAGGTCTCCTGATACCGCGCCCAGTGATTTTCCACTGTGCTAAGGAGGAGGAAGTCAGAGGCTCCCTCAGACTCCACCTCAGAAGCTCTCATGACATTTATTAAGTGCTCAAGAAAATAAAGCCACGTGCTGTCTTCATATCCCCACCCGAGGGCCTTACAAACAGCTCCGGAAGGCCTGAACAAGAGAGCCAGAGGTAAAAGCAGTCCCTCCCTGGGTCACACGGAATGTAGGAGCTCTGACTGTTCAAATCCCCAAGGTCCCACATCAGATAACCCAAGTGGGGAAACAAATGAGCATGGGTCCTCAGACCTCAAGGTGGCAGGAACACAGGCTGAGCCCCCCAAGAAATCAGGCTGGGTCTCGAAATGCCACTTGCTCTGCTTTCTGGGGGTTATCAAAGCCCCCATCTCAACTCAGGCCAGGTCTGAGACTCTATGGGGGTGACAACAGGCTCCTGGGCTGATTTTTTTTTTTTAAAGATTTTATTTATTTATTTGACAGAGAGATAGACAGAAGAGCACAAGCAGAGGGAGTGGCAGAGGGAGAGGGAGAAGCAGGCTCTGCACTGAGCAGGGAACCCGATGCGGGACTCGATCCCAGGACCCTGAGATCATGACCTGAGCCGAAGGCAGACGCTTAACCATCTGAGCCACCCAGGCGC
>NC_138374.1:112937503-112990994 GCF_054177405.1 Leptonychotes weddellii
GGGCTGATTTTTTAAAACCCATTTGTCACATTGACATTAATCCTCTTGTTAACAATCTCCTGCCCTGAAGTGGGTTGGCTCTAACCTGTGGAAGGGGTGGGGGCAAGGGAAATCTCTTGGGTTTTAAGGAGTCTCAATAAGGTCAGCAGGGCCCGGAGGCCACCTTCTTCATGAGTGGGGATGGGGGGGGCGGGGAGGGAGAGAAACACATGCTGAGCCAAGGGGCCCCCAGCAGGGAGCCTGAACCTCCCTTGATTACCAACCATCTCAATCCCCAGCACCCCTGTTGTTCTCTCCACCCTCCGCTCCCCACAACCAGGCCATTGCCTTTACTTCTCATTGATTTTCAAATGTAAGGAAAATCCATTTGCTTGATTCAGAGCAACTGAGTCATCACTGTGTTCAGAGGAAAATCACTCACAAAGTAGGCACTTGGCAGAAGCCACTTCTGGGATGGGCGAGGACTCTGCTTACACCCCAGCGGCGCTCTGTCCAGAGTTGCATCTGGTTTCTCTTTGCTGCTCTGTCCTAGCCACTTCTCTTCCAGAAGCCTACACATCCACTGCCTGTCGCCCCAACCAGGCTGGCCTGTTTGTTCTCTGCCCCCCAACCTGTCCACATGCTATTCTGTTTATCTGTTGGAAGCTTATGATGGGGACATTTGGAGCAGGGTCAGAGAGGACTTGTATGATCAGCCATTCATAAATGGGGGAGAAATATTAATTGTATGCACTGATGGAAGAAATTTAATTCTTACAAAATTATGGCTTTGGCCCTCTTTACCTTTCTGGGTAGCATCCAAGGAACTGCATCATTCCAACCTTACCCACGTGGGTGAGGGCCCTGTATCTAGCCTCAGGACAGGTAGGGGGTGGTTCAGTCTCTGATACCGGTTTGTATGACTGTGTCCTCTTGGTCCCTGGGGCTAGGAGGGCCAAAGAGCTCAGCCGATCCACTCTATGAGCCCTCAAGAAGAGACAGTGCTTCTTCTTAAAGGACCAGGCTTCCCCTTTGCAGGCAGAGGGGACTGTGAAGAGCAGGACCAGAATTCCAGTTAGCACATCATTGAATGCCAAATGGATGCCGGGTTGCTGGACTCAGACTCAATGATGCATATAGAATGCTACCAGGCACTCTTCTAAGTGTGTCACCTGTGTTCATTGCCCTTAATCTTCCCAACAATCTTAGGACATAGCGACAATTATTATCCCATTTACATACAGATGAAGAAATGGAGGTGGTCAGAGATTAAAGAATTGGTTCAAATTCCTATGGCTAGTAAGTGGTAGATCCAGGAATTTGAACCCAGGCAGTCTGCCTTAAGAGCCCGTATGTTTAGCCATTATACACACACAGGGCAAGGGAGTCATCTGCGGTATCCCTCAGGGACAGCCCCCCTCCCCACCTCAAAAGACAATTCATTCCTTTCATGGACAAAAGCCATGTAAAAATCCTCTCCCTTGATAACATGGGACCGTCTTCAATGTCACTGCTAGTCCCTGTCTAGGGGTCCTTGGTCCTCCCCTTATGTCCACGTGCACTGTGACCTGACTGGCTGAATAGGGGCTCAGGCAAGACTCGGGCTTTCATCCTGACTCTGCTCCCTCTGGTTGATGCTGCTGGTGAAGCATTCAGAGACCTCCCAGGGAGTTGGCATTTTTTGCTTTCTATCTCTCAACCCCTCAAGACCCAGGAAATAAATCAATCCTCATGTTGGCTGGAGCTGGTGAAATCTCTGGTCCCAATCTGCTGGGTCCTTGGCCACAGCTACTCCCTTTCACTTACAGAACTCAAAGCTTGCTCCAGGGGCACGGGACACCTGATTTCCTTCTGGACTCTTCCTGCACAGTCTGGAAGCCTTCAGGTCAGGAGACGGGTGTGGGGGTGGGAGGGATGGGGGGTGCAATCCTTACACTGCAGAGAGGTTGCACGAGGTTCTGCCTGAGGACCTCCTTCCCATTCTCGCTCTTCAGCTCATGTCATTTCCTCTCCCGTCTTCTGCCCCCTCCTCCCACTCCCACGGCCCTAGAAGGAGGGGCAGTGGCAGAGTCGGGAAAGTGGGAAGAAGGCATGTTATTTTACTGAGCACCTACTATTTGCCGGGCACTTCTGGGGCCTCCCCTCACCTCTGCACCCACGAGTCCCAGCTCAGACCGGGGTAGAGAGGAAGGAAGGGTGGGCGGAGTCAGAAGCAGGGCGAGGAGGCTGGCGGATCCATCTGCCCCCTTCCAAAGAACGGCCGAACCAGCCGCAGCCCTGGGACGTGGGTGGGGGTGGCGGGTCCCCGGGCAAAGGAAAGGCTCAATTGTGCAAAGGCTTCCTGCCCTGCCAGCTCTCGGCCCCAGCCCAGCCACCAAGCCGCCGCCTTTCTGCGGCCAGGGAGGCGGGACGGGAAGGCGAAGGCAGGAAAGGGTTACGGGAATAGCTTTCCAATGACAAAGTCTGGAAAGGACCCATGCCTCCGCCCCTCTGCGGGTTAAACTGGCACAGTGCGGGGGGAGGAGGGCGAGGGGGACCAGCAGAGCCTCCCCTCCCGCCCGCCCCCCTGTTCCCCCCACTCCCGGTGGCCGGGCACCCCCTCCCGGGGCCCGCGTCGGAGGCAGCCGGCGTGTGCCTGGGGCAGCGGGTCACGAGGCTCCGCCCCCGGCCGCCCGGCCCCGAGGGACGCACTTTGTTCAGGATGCCGCCTCCCCGCTCATTGTGGGGCCGGAGCCGGCGGCGGCCCTAGTGCGAGCGCGCGGCCGGAGCGCGCGGCGGACGCCGACCCCCGTGCGAGGGGCGGACCCGGCCGGGGACCCCGGAGAAACTTTCTTATCGCGAGGAGAGCGCGCCCGGCCCGGCGCTGCGCGGGGGATGCGCGACTCTGTGCGGCGGCGGCAGCGGCGCGGACCCGGACCCGGAGCCGGAGCGGGCCGGCGCGCGGGTGAGTGGCCCGCGCGGGGTCGTCGCGGGGGCGGGGACCGGGCTGCGCGCGGCGGCGGAGACGGGCCGCCGCCGCTTCCCACTGTGTGGGGCCGGGATCGAGCCCCGGGGGGAGGTGAGCCCGGTGCCCCGGGGAGGCTGCGGGCTGGGCTCGGGAGAGGCGCTGGAATAACAACGGAGGCGCCGGGAGGGTGTGTGCCGAGACGTCCTTAGGGGACTGCGCGTCTGCTCCAGGAGTTGACTCACTAGGGGCTACCCAGCTCCAGCCTTTCGGAGCCTCAGTTTCCCTTTCTGTGAAATACCTGCAACGTAAAGTGTGTTGAGATCCTATAACCAGAGACACCAAGTACTGCGTATTACACACACACACACACACACACACACTGTACCCACATTTTCTCCCATCCCAGCGGAGCGAGCGGAGCAGCGGGAGCAGGTGACCTTGCCGGGCTGTTCCAGAAAATGTTCACTGGGTGCCCAGGTTGCGCTGCGAAGCGTCCGCCCGCGACTCCCTGAGGCAGTCCTCTTTGGCGCCCGCTCAGAGAAAGCGTTCCCGGGGGACGCGGGAGGGAGGAGAAGGAGTTGGGTGAACACCAGGAGCTCACCTGAGGGCGCTCGGTGCTTGGGCTCTTGTGGTCCCTTCTATTTTCAGAGCCGATAGAACCTGGTCATGGGATAAAGAATCAGCTCAGTCTGCGTTGGGGAGGCAGGATTGGGGAAGGACGTGAGTGGTGAGTGGTGGGGGCGGCGTGCATGGGTGAAATCCACCCAGCAGAGAGGGTTCCTTGTCCCCCGGTGCCCAACACTGGAAAATCAGCTGGTGAGTCAATGGGACTTTGTTAGGACAGCCACAGGGCGCAGCTGGCGCCGGCTTAAGGGAAGCGCCCGGATCCCCCCTTGATAACATGCTGTTTATCTGGCTTCCTGTTTCAATGATTGGGATGCCATTGGCTTGTTCAAATTCAATGCTGAAAAGCCTGCGGCCACGTTCGCTCTGCTAAAGCAGAGGGCTTGCCTGGGTTTTCATCTTTCCTCTGTCTCGTCCCGGATGCGTGGTGTCCTCTGCAGCTCACTTATAATGGGGCAGATGGACTTCGCACAAAGAACCCCTCCCCAAGTAGGCGGAGCCGCCGCTTCTGAGACCTTGGCTCCCTTCAGACCCAAAACACATGCGACTTCAGCGTGCTTATGAATTTTTTTATGCTGCCTTGAATTGTGGTTGGTGTGTCTTTGGGATTAAACTGGGAAAGGACATTGTGGCTCTGGATTTCCTCCCCTAAAATGAGCTTTGTCTCATCTTTCACCCTTAATTTCTGGGGGGAAGTTATCAGTTTGTAGTTCGTAATCAGCCTGTGTTGCTAACTCCCTGGATGATCAGAGAGCAAATAATTTGCCTCTCTGTTTTGGTTTTCACTTCTTTAAAATGGAGCTGGGGCAAATTGCTACTCCTGGAAGAACAGACAAGGCTTTCCAGATCTGTGCTTCAGCCCCTAGGACCTGTTTCTGGAACTTCCCAGGTTAAGGGGGAGCAGCCCCCACTCTGAACTCCAGAGATTTATCTGAACTCCCTTGGGGCAGGTTTCACATTCTGCTTTGTGTTTTAGACTTTTGGGATTTGTGCGCATGCCTTATCTCCCTATGAATGCTGGCTAGCCAGATAGCACAGCTGACCACCCACAACACCCAGCACATAGTAGGCACTTTCTAAATGTTTGCCGAATAGTACAATTAGAAAGAAATCTAAGGAATACCCATCCAAATCAAGGCCTCCCATCCAAATCAGGCCCTTTTATTCATTTTTTGGGAGTTGTTTAATTGCCTCCACCCACTTTTTCCCTCTAAAACCATGGTCCTTAACGGGGTTGATTTGCCCACACGTGGGCAAGGTCTAAGCATTTGGGCCTTTTGTGAGATCTACTTGGGGAGCCCTGGCCTGGGGAAACTGAAAACAGGAATGCTCTTTTTTCTTCCCTTGACAGCTCTGCTCCCCGCCTGAGTCCACCTGAGCCTCTGGCATCCGCTCAGCCTTGGTCAAGTAGAAAAGAGTGGCCTGGGGGCGCCTGAGTGGCTCAGTCCTTAAAGCGTCTGCCTTCGGCTCAGGTCATGATCCCAGGGTCCTGGGATCGAGCCCCGCATTGGGCTCCCTGCTTGGTGGGGAGTCTGCTTCTCCCTCTTCCACTCCCCCTGCTTGTGGTCTCTCGCTGTGTCTCTCTCTGTCAAATAAATAAATAAAATCTTAAAAAAAAAAAAAAAAAGAGTGGCCTGGAGTAGAAAAACCTCTTGTCCATTCTTTAAAATTTGTTTTTCCATCTTTCTTTTCAATCAATGTCACTTCCCCTTTCTTTTAAAGTTCTTTTGAATTCTTAATGGGTTTGGCCTTTAGAAAAACTAGAATGTCAAAATCAAAAGGATCTCTTCCCCTCCCAACCGCTGCCCTGCCCCTCTTCCCTTTAGGGACAAGAATCAAGAGGGGGATGGACTCAAAGCCACACAGCTGGGGCGCTGCAGAGGCCAGCCTAGAACCCGGGTCTTCTGGCCATCTGTCCAGGGCTTAATCCCGTTCAGCAGATCACCTCCTTGCACTCAGATTTTTTCTCTGCCCAGTGTTTTCATCTATAGATCTTGGCAGGTGCTCCTTAGCTGTCAGTGAGTGAGGAACAGAAACAAGGGGTAAGGAGAGCTGTCTCGGTGATGGAACCAACCACCAGCTCATAGAGTCTCTGGAACATGGAGAACTAAGAATGTGGCAATACTTGGCAAACCCTTCATCTTTCTGGCCCCTAGTCACAAAACAATAACTAAAAGCACTTTTAGTTCCTTCTTCAACTTAAAAAAAACCCCAAAAAACCCCAACCAACTTTTCAAGTAAAAAACACCCTCCTCAGTAAACAGTTTGCTGGGCCTGATCTGTTCCTTCAACCTCCCAGGAAGGCTGACTCAGGCCTGATTTCCTCCGAGGGGCCTGGAACTTTGCTTCCCAGCTTCCTGTGACTCTTGAGAGACGTGAAGGGAGGCAGGATGGCCAAGACCCAGGCCTCTCGGAAGTGCCTGGGGATGTGGCTTCACTTGCCCTACATGGCCTGTGCAGTCCACACCACCGTCCCCATTAAATCCATCTGCTCTACTTAATTTTAATATGAGATGCACTAATATGTGTGAAAAATTAAAGGTGCTGAAGCCTGTGCCTCCACCAACACCGTTAATAACAAAATGTTTCCACTTCAAAGGACTGTGAGACTCTTTTAATGTCCAATCCTTAGATGCTCTGGAAGCTTTTGTGAATGGGATTGTTTTCTTAATTTCTTTTTCAGATTGTTCATGGGTGGTGGTATATGGAACCACGGCTGATTTTTATGTGTTGATCTTGTGCTCTTGAAACTTTGCCAAATATGTATATTCGCTTTAGTAGCCTCTGGTGTGTATGGATTCTTTGGGGTTTTCTATATGTAGAATCACATCAACTATAAATAGAGTTCTACTTCTTCATTTCCAATTTGGATACCTTTTATTTATCTATTTATTATTTATTTATTTATTTATTTATTTTTTGTCTTCCCTAATGCTCTGGCTAGAACTTCCAATACAATGATGAGTAGGAGTGGGGAGAGTGGACATCCTTGTCTTGTTGCTGATCTTAGAGGAAAAAGCTCTCAGTCTGTCTCTCACCATTGAGTGTAATGCCTGCCGTGGGTTTTCCATAAATGTCCTGTATCATGTTGAGGGAATTCCCTTCTATTCCCAGTTTTCTAAGTGTTTTCATCATGAAAGGGTGTTGGATTTTGTCAGAACCTTTTTTCTGCACCAATTGAGATAATCATGTGTTTGGTACAGGACATCGATTGTTTTTCTTATGTTGAATTACCCTTCCATTCCCGGGATAGATCCCTCTGAATGCTTCTTTTGTTTTTTAAATTTGCAAAGTTTTATTTCTTTTATTTAAAAAGACTGAAGATGGGGAGCCTGGGTGGCTCAGTCAGTCAAGCATCCGACTCTTGGTTTTAGCTCAGGCCATGATCGTGTGGTCGTGGGAATCCCACGTCGGGCTCAACATGGGGTCTGCTTCAGATTCTCTCTCCCTATCCCTCCTGCTAACTCTCTCTTAAATTAATTAATTAATTAATTAATTAACTCTTAAAAAGACTGAAGAAAATTCAACACAGTGCTAACAGCGCAGTTGGGTGGGTCAGTGCACATTCATTATATTTTTCTTATAGTCACTGTACTTGAAATGTTAAACAATTTTTTTATTGTGGTAAAATATATGTAACATAAAATTGACCATTTTAACCACTTTTAAGTGTACAGTTCAGTAGCATTAAGTGCATTCACCTTGTTGTGCAACCGTCACTATCCTCCATCTCCAGAACTTTCTCGTCCTCTCCAGCTGAAACTCCCCGCCTGTTACAGTTAACTCTGCATTCTCTACTCCCCCACCCAGTCCCCCAGCTTCTGGCAACCGTTCTACTTTTTATCTCTATGAAGCTGTGAAGACTTGATAATAGCTCGAAAAGTCAGGACTTCATGGCTTTAATGGAGGGATCAAAGGACCTCACCTGACTTCCAAAGGGAACATCCTAGAGGGATTTTGATTCGGATCTTCTTGACTTACAAACAGCCCCTCAACAACTGCCCTGCATGAGCCTCCTTTTCTCCAGTTCAGTGGTTCTCCATCTTGGCTGCACCTTAGAATCTCCTTGGGTTGCTTTGAAAAACTACTGATTCCTGGGCCCACCCCCGAGGGATATACCTTCATTTGGTTTGGATTGCAGCTCTGGTGTCTGTCATTTTCTAAAGCCCCCTCAGTGACTCTGATGCACAGTGAGGGTTTCAGCTACTCAGTGGTTGAGCTGATTTACTCCCTGGAACCCTTGGCTGGTCACAGCTTCCAGTGACGCAATTCCCTCCCCATCTGGACAATAATACTGACCCACTTTACATCCCTCCCCTGATTTTAAAATCCATTTGTAAATAGAATAAATGTCAACTTCTGTAGAATTAAACTTGCACACTTGTTAAGAACCATAACTGTCACGTAGCCCTATTTTTTTTTTCTTTTGCAGATACCAGGCCCCTGCCCTGTAAAACCTCCCCACCAGGGGTCATCCAGCTTGGACCCCTCTGTTGCTGGGCAACTCCCAGCAACGGTGGGTGTGTTGCAATCATCTTATTCCCTATTTGGACAGCTCGGTCTCTCAGAGCTTCTTTTTGTAGTAATCTGTCGTGGGTGGGATTTCTACCCATTGGGGAAAGATACCAAAAGGTGAATGGGCTTCACCAAAACGCATCCCCAAATAAAGTAGGGGATATGCAAAATAAAGCATGTGGTGTAAGTGCAATTGCCCTGCACAGTGATAGCCTTTCAATATTTGGACATGACTACCATGTGCCTGCCCCGTCTTTTCCTCTCTGCTCTTGGCTGCCCTGTTTTTTGCAGCTCTTCTTCACCGGATGTGTTCTCAAGTATTTTCTGGGAAGATGTATGAGGTAATAGCAAGAATTGAATGAAATGTGCCAAACTTGGAGTCAAGGTTCAAATCTTGACTTTGCTTGTAAAGTCCTTAGCGCATGATGAATATTCAGCAAATAATAACAATTGAAATCATATTATCCACAGTGACATCATTATCTCTATCTGTGTGACCCGAGGCCGGCCAGGGAACCTCTTAGAGACTCAGTTTCTTCCCCAAGAAAAATTGAGGGGTGCCTGAGTGGCTCAGATGGTTAAGCATCTGTCTTTGGCTCAGGTTATGATCCCAGGGTCCTGGGATTGAGCCCCACATTGGGCTCCCTGCTCAGCAGGGAGCCTGCTTCTCCCTCTCCTCCTGCTCCCCCTGCTTGTGCTTTCTCACTCTGTCAAATAAATAAAATCTTTAAAAAAAAAAAAAAAGAAAGAAAAGTTGAATGAAAATGCCTTACTCCGAAGCAATGTTCCCCAACTTGCCTGATATCATCAACCTCCTTCCTGTCCTTCAGCGATCCTTGTGATCTGGCAAGTTTGGGAAATACAGACAGGGAATGATTGTATGGATCAAGTGAGACCACGAGCCCTAACCCAGTCCCTGGGCCATGCAGTGTGTGAGCTCAGTTAGTGCCAGATAGCCCCCTCGCGCTCCCCGTGATACTAATCATCCTTAAAACAAGCTACAGTTTATCCCCATTTGAATGTGTCGTGTCCAGAATGAAATGCAGTACTCCAGTTACATCCTTACTGGCACACACTGTCCACAGGCTGATCGCTTATGATCAGTTAGGCAACGCAGCTTTTTTTTTTTTTTTTTTTCAATTTGTAGATTGCCCCAGCAAACCTGCGAGCTCAGGGAAAAGATGGGAACATGATGGCATAAAGGAATGAGAGAGTCTGACCATATCTTTTGCTTTATATTGTTTGTTGTTGAACAGATTCGTTTTGTTTTGGTGTTACCTAATATATATATATATTTTTTGGTAGATGGCAAGGATAGCATAGAAAAAAAGTCAATTCCCAGTGCCTCTTTTCCCAGTTCATTGGTGCAGATAATTGAGTTGACTGGAAGGAGTATCTGGGTTCTGGGTAGTGCTAAGATACCAACTGTTCTCTCCCTGCTTTCCTTTTAACAAAGGAGAGACAGCTGATGAGACACCCGGTGAAGGAGCCTCAGCCAGGACCCAGACTGGGCAGCTGTCTGCCTGGTCTCTCATCTGGGGCAGTTCTGTCCCTTGGCCCTCCCTCCCCAAAGCTTCAGAAGCAGGGCTCCATTACATGGGGCAACCCCGCACCACAGAATGCAGACCGTTAGCCCCCCTAACCTGGGAGGTCTCCATCACCTCCTAGGCATGGTCAGCTTTATAAGGGCTTTAAGATGTCAGCAAAGCTGCCCCCACCTCACTGGGAAGGACTGTGAGAGCTGCAGTGTTCGGGCCTACACCTAATCCCCAGAGTAGGCAAAAGGGCTGCTTGACCCTTAGGGTGCTTTCCAACACTGAGAGTGCCCCCCCTACACAGACACAAGGTTTTATTCTGAAAAATGTCAAACCAGTAGAGAAAGTGAAAGATTAGTACCATTAATATCTGGATTCACTGATTGTTAACATTTTTTTAAAAGATTTTATTTATTGGGGCACCTGGGTGGCTCAGTTGTTAAGCGTCTGCCTTCGGCTCAGGTCATGATCCCAGGGTCCTGGGATGGAGCCCTGCATTGGGCTCTCTGCTTGGCGGGAAGCCTGCTTCTCCCTCTCCCACTCCCCCTGCTTGTGTTCCCTCTCTCGCTGTGTCTCTCTCTGTCAAACAAATAAATAAAATCTTAAAAAAAAAAATTTCTTTAAAAAAAAGATTTTATTTATTTATTTGACAGAGAGAGAGAGCACAAGCAGGGAGAGCTGCAGGCAGAGGGAGAAGCAGGCTCCCCGCGGAGCAGGGAACCCGATGCGGGGCTCCATCCCAGGACCCTAGGATCATGACCCGAGCCGAAGGCAGACGCCCAACGACTGAGCCACCCAGGTGCCCCAAACATTTTTTTTTTTTTAAGATTTTATTTATTTTTTGACAGAGAGAGACACAGCGAGAGAGGGAACACAAGCAGGGGGAGTGGGAGAGGGAGAAGCAGGCCTCCTGCCGAGCAGGGATCCCAATGCGGGGCTCGATCCCAGGACCCTGGGACCATGACCTGAGCCGAAGGCAGACGCTTAACGACTGAGCCACCCAGGCGCCCCCAAACATTTTTTTTAAAGAATTTATTTATTTGGGCGCCTGGGTGGCTCAGATGGTTAAGCGTCTGCCTTCGGCTCAGGTCATGATCCCAGGGTCCTGGGATCGAGTCCCGCGTCGGGCTCTCTGCTCCTTGGGAGCCTGCTTCTCCCTCTGCCTCTCTCTCTCTCTCTGTCTCTCATGAATAAATAAATAAAATCTTTAAAAAAAAAAAGAATTTATTTATCTGAGAGAGAGAGAGAGAGAGAGAGAGAGCACGAGTGGGGGGAGGGGCAGAGGGAGAAGGAGAAGCCGACTCCTGCTGAGTGGGGAGCCCGATGCAGACTCAGGACTCAATCCCAGGACCCCAAGATCATGACCTTGAGCCAAAGTCAGATGCTTAACCGACTGAGCCACCCAGGTGACCTTGACTGTTAACATTTTGCTACACTGTGCTTTGTCTCTCTCCTGAGCCATTTGAAAATAATTTGCCGACATCATGACACTTAAGCCCTAAATACTTCAGCATGTATTTCCTCAGGACGGGGCATTTTCCTACATAACCACAGTACCATAATCACAGCCAATGATGCTGGATTTAGCAGAAGTATTTAATCTATGGGCCATATTCATATTTTCCAGTTGTTCCCCAAATGGCCTTTAGAGAGCGCTGTGCATTTTTCCCAACCACAGCCTCCTGTGTGGAGGCCTGAACTGCAGTTTTCTCTCCCAGAAAGAGGGAAATGAAGTCATGATCCCTTAAACTGGAATAGTGATGTACTGAATACAAAGCACTTCAATATCAATTAATCTTTATTTTTTTTTTAAAGATTTTATTTATTTGGTGGGGGGTGGGGAGAACAAGCAGGGGGAGCGGCAGGCAGAGGGAGAAGCAGGCTCCCCACTGAGCAAGTAGTCTGACATGGGTCTCCAGGGGCTCGATCCCAGGACCCTGGGACTCTGACCTGAGCCAAAGGCAGACACTTAACCAACTGAGCCACCCAGGTGCCCCTCAGTTAATCTTTGTAACCACTGAGTGAGATAGGTACTAATATCCTCCCCATCTTACTGGTGAAGAAATAGAGGTTCAGAAGGTCTTCTCAGTTGCCCAAATAGCATGAGCCATTATTACCACTCCATGCTGTGCCAGGAAATAATTATAGAAAAAGAAGATCTTTTATTTACTGAAAGTCTTCTGTCCTTCACATTTCTTATCCTCTTGTTAGGTGTTAGGAGATGTTAAGAGGTGCTCTGCTGCCCCCATTTTACAGATGAGGAAAGAGAGATCGAGCCCTCTGAGGCTGGTCATAAACAATATTTACATCATCAAGATAACATAAATGACATTTATTGGTAATCTCGGAGGAAGCTCCATATAGTTGGTTGTAGTTGCTGGGCAGACTCCAAATGGCAATTCAGAATAAAAGCATGTCTGACTGAAGGTGAGAAGTGCAGAGGGGGGGTGCTCCAGTACTCTCGTCTTATGCCGAGGGAATTGGAGAGAGGCTGTCAAAGTGTTAGAAAACAGGAAACCAAGAGCACCCGGCAGGTTCAGTCAGTAGAGCACGAGACTCTTGATCTTGGGGTCGTGAGTTCAAGCCCCACGTTGGGTATAGAGATTACTTTAAAAAATAAAATTTAGGGGCTCCTGGGAGGCTCAGTTGGTTAAGCGGTTAAGTGTCTGCCTTAGGCTCAGGTCATGACCCTGGGGTCCTGGGATCTAGCCCCCCTGCTCAGTGGGGAGCTTGCTTCTCCCTCTCCCTCTGTCCCTCCCCCTGGTTCATGTTCTCTCTCTCTCAAATAAATAAATAAAATCTTAAAAGAAATTAAAACAAATAGAAATTTAAAAAAAAATTTAAAAAACCCACAAGAGGGACGCCTGGGTGGCTCAGCTGGTTAAGCATCTGCCTTCAGCTCAGGTCATGATCCCAGGGTTCTGGGATTGAGTCCCACATTGGGCTCCTTGCTCAGCAGGGAGCCTGCTTCTCCCTCTGCCTGCCATTCCCCCTGCTTGTGCTCTCTCTCTCTCTGACAAATAATTAAATACAATCTTTAAAAAAATAGAAAATAAAAAAACCCCGTAAGAAACCAAATTTTGAGAATAAAGGTGCAAAATAATAAAAAAAGGAACTAAAATCAAATATTGGAAGGATGAAAAGGAGACAGAGAGATGGGTTTAGTGTAAGTTACCCATCATTTTCAACTATTGTTTTGGTTGTATTGTTGTTGGTTTGTTTCAACTATTATAATGGTTGATATTGTCTATCAGTGGCAAAACAGGGAATCAGGTTATGAGTATATGATCTAGAGGGTAACCACCACAAGAACTAATAACAGAACACTATTTGGGCAACAGGGTGGGGCAGGAAGCTGTAGCTTGTTATCCTAAGGTCTTTTGTCCAGTTTGACGGTGACCACCTCTAATCGTATGGGGAAAGGCGGGCTTTGAATTCAGACATCCTGGCTTCTAAGTACAAGGAAGGGACAGGATGACAGGCCTGGCCCTGCAGAAGCTTCTCTGAAATGCTAAGCCAAAACCAAGAGGGCCTTCCTAAGACTTCGGTGCCCACTGGGCATGTTTTTCTTTCTTTCTTTTTTTTTTTAAGACTTTATTTATTTATTTGAGAGAGAGAGAGCACATGCACGAGAGTGGGGAGGATCAGGGGGAGCAGACTGCTGGCTGAGCTGGGAGCCCGATACGAGACTCCATCCCCGGACTCCAGGATCATGACCTGAGCCGAAGACAGACGCTTCACCAAATGAGCCACCCAGGTGCCCCCCACACTGGGCATTCTTACCTGGAGAGAGCCCCAGGACATGGCATCCCCAGGAGGATGCACCCACACCCCACACCCTACATCCCACAGGAAATATTAATACTTTTGTTGTAAACACAATCCAAAGATTTTTTATAATTTTGCTTTTCAAGGTATTTGGACATTGGTGACTAATTTCTTTTTTTTTTTTTAAGATTTTATTTATTTATTTGACAGAGAGAGAGACAGCGAGAGCAGGAACACAAGCAGGGGGAGTGGGAGAGGGAGAAGCAGGCCTCCCGCCGAGCAGGGAGCCCGATGTGGGACTCGATCCCAGGACCCTGCGATCATGACCTGAGCTGAAGGCAGGCGCTTAACGACTGAGCCACCCAGGCACCCGACTAATTTCTTAATAATTTAAAATTGGCGACTTCTGGGTCACCCTGAACATATGCACAAATTACTGTGAAGTGAGAAAAATGTCACCTGTGAGTTATTTTCAAATATGATGAATTTTTATGAAAAGTACATTTAAATATCGATGCAGGTGACATGATGTTTCATTTTACAGATGTTTCATTAAACCGTGATTAATTTCAGTTTTGCAGTTTTATTTTTTGTATTTTGGAACCCATGACTTTTTCTTCCATAGGCCTCTGAAAAGCTGCTCAGTCCCAGGCCTTTTGTCCTAGGCCCAGGTGGGGTGGGCAGTGAGTGTAGATCTGGCCCCCGAGGGATCTGTGGGTGAGTATCTGAGGCCCTTACCACTTGGGGACATTCATGGCCCGAGCCTGAGTGTAGCAGAGCTCTCAGGAAATCACAAGACCCAAATTTCATCCTCCTGTCATGGCTTCTTCTCAGGCGTTCACTGTAGAGGTTCCTCAAGCTTAGGGGACAACCTTCCCTGACCGATTTCATAGCCAACATCTCATTTCCTTTCTACGGCAACCCTGTGAGGTGGTCAGATACGCATTCCTCTTTATACACATGGGGAAAACAGGACTCAGCAAAGCTAGGTAACTTGCCCAAGGCCGCGTAGCTTCAGGGAATCAGGTGGGGAACCCTGACTCCTGACCTTTGTCCTTTCCAATACTCCCACGGCCATATATAGAGGAGTGGGCAGCGTCTTCAGGGGCCCACGGTCGTCATATCTGTTACACAAATGCAGAAATCACATTGAGGTTTTTTGTTTGTTTTAAAGATTTTATTTATTTGAGAAAGAGAAAGAGAGAGAGCGTGAGCGGGGGGGGGGGGGGCAGAGGGAGAGGAAGAGGGAAAGGGAGAAGCAGGGCCCACCGCTGAGCGGGGAGATGAGGGGCTCCCATCCTAGGACTCTGGGATCATGACCTGAGCGAAGGCAGATGCTTAACTGACTGAGCCACCCAGACGCCCCGCATTGAGGGTTTTTTTTTAAAAATTGTGTTACTGCATTTATTTTGACAAGTGCTTAGGATTTGTCTTTCAGTGAAAGCTACTTAAAAGTACATCACCAATTTTATCACTTCTAATTTTACGCAAAGGAACAATGTAAAAGTGTTCTATTTTGAGTTCTGTTCCTCATTTTCTCCTCAGAGTTGAACATAACTATTGTGCGTGAATTTAGGGCTGCCCTAGGCTGGGAATCCATTAAGACTTTTGCTTTTTAGCTGGTCTGGATCTAATAACCTGACCTTTCCCTGTTTACACACCTCCTGTGATATCCAGGTCTTTCTCTGTCACTCATTACCCACCTCCTTAGGGAATGTCATCACAAAGACACATCTGTTACGGCCACATCACACCTCTGAGTCATCTCCCCACTTCCTCTTGTTGGCCGTGGCCAGCAAAAAATCAGAGGCCACTAGGGAGGTTCAGAAAGTGACTGCAGGATTGGGGTGGCTGTGGGAAGTAGGTGGGAAGGGCCGTTGTGAGCTGGCCACAGAGACCGTGACACTCTCATAACCCATATCCAGTCCCAGACAAAGGCCTCTGTGTTTGGGATGGCAGGGCTGGGGCAGGTGTCAGGGGAGGGGGGCGGGGGTTGGTGTGCTGATACAGTCTGGGAGAGGCTACCCAGGGCAGAGATAAGCCTGTAATAGCCTAGGTGGGTCCTGGCACATAGTGGGGCTCAGGAAATATTTGCTCATTGATTAGTCCCAGGATAAGGGAGAAATTTGTCCTTAAGCTGAGGGACAGGCAGGAATGAATGTAAGTGCCCTTGGTCCTGAATTTGCCTGGCTGGCTCAGAGGCCACCTCCTTGCTTCATTGGCTTCTCCCTGACATGGAGCCTCTGCATGAATGGCATGGTAGAAAATGCAGTCTTTGGAGTCAGACTGACCTGCAGCCTCCCTGAGCTTCAATTTCTTCATGTGCGCAATGGGGACAGTCATACCTACCCCACAGAGTTGTGAGGGTCGTCCTGGAGGGTGTTACAAACCATCTGGCGTAAAGCTGACGTTAGCTATTATCAGCACCCTAGATCTGGATGCCCCGTGGCTCTCTGCACTTGGTCCTGGGAGGGTAAATGCAGGCCAGACAACATGACTGAGCAAAACCAAGGATGCCGCAAGCATTCAGCTCCCCAGCTCTGCAGACTCTGCTGCTGGGTGGATTTATCCCCCAAGGGGTGTTTATATACCAGACAGGGGGAAATGTTTCCCTGTCTGAGGGTCAGACAGACCGGGTGGGAGTGGTGCCGGCTCTAAGACGTATGGTCCCTTTGGGCCCCACTGGGCTCCAGACTGCAGGCCTCTGGAGGGTGTGGGGGAGTGGAGTGGCCTGGGGTTTTGTTTGGCAAAGCCCGCCTATTATCTGGCCCAGGCTGCGTTTCCAGGGCATTATAAATGGCACTGGCTTCGGGAGGAGAGGTCGCAGATGTGGCTGAGGCGAAGTATATGGGAAGGTGGGAGATTGGAAATGATAAGCTCAAGCCTTTGTGGGCCAGGATGCAGGCTGGGGCCGTCTGCATGGCAGTAGGACACCAGGGAGGGCTCAGGCTCCGCCTGGGTGCCTTTGAGGCAGAAGGCTTGACTTAGAAGCCAGAGAAGCCTGTGCTCAGCGGCCAATGGGCTGAGGTGCCCGCTCTATTTGCTTCCGTCTGTCTCTTTGTAGAGAGACCTGCGCTGCTGTCTGAACCCAGGTGGTGGACTGAGCAAGAGCCTGAGCAAGATTCCAGGTCTAGAGAGATGAGCAAAAGCAAATGGCTCCTCACCTTCAGTAACACCCCTGTCCCCCACTGTGTGCCCTGGGGGCACCTTTCCTTCCAGCTGAGAGAGAGAGAGCGAGCGAGCCCCTTACTCTTCCATTTCATTCTATTCTCTTCTAAATTGAGATACACTTTACACACCATGAAATGCATAAATCTTCAGTGTCCAGTTTGATGCTTTTTTGATAGATGAATACACCTTCATAACCCGCATCCCAGTCCAGATACAGAGCATTTCCATCTTCGGTCTGATCCCATCAGTACACCTCCCTGCCCTCCACCACAGTGTCACTGTGCTGATTTCTGTTACCATAGACGAATGGTGCCTGTTCTTGACCCTCATGTAAATGGAATCCTAGGGTATGATATATTTTGTGTCTGGCATCTTTGGCTTAACATAATATTTTTGAGATTCACCTGTGTTGAATGATGTAGTCTTTTCCTTTTAACTTCCAATGTAAGAACACACCACCATTTATGGGCTTCCATTGCTCTAGGAGTCCCAGCCACTGAGCATCCGTAGGGCATTGGCCAGGGGTTTGAGAGTGAAGATGAGTGGGAAGTCTTTGAAGTCTGCTCTGTCACCTGTTTCTCCAGAACACTTCCCATTTTGGTGGCTTCCTGTAAAAGGCCACAGGACCTTTTCTTTCCTTCATGGTCTGGAAGCCATCCTTACCTCCTAGAGCTAGAAGTTCAGATCACTAGTTGAGAGGCGACTGGTTTCCCTGTAAGACAGAAGGTTGTTCTCTGACCTGAATGGACCTGGCGCATCTTTATAGGCAGGGGATGGAGGATGTTAGCCTACAGGTGGTGGGAAGACACCCAAGGCCCAGAGCAGGGAGGTGACATGATGAAGCAGGTTTTTTTTTGTTTTGTCTTATTTTTTTTTTTAAAGATTTTTTATTTATTTGACAGAGAGAGACACAGTGAGAGAGGAAACTCAAGCAGAGGGAGTGGGAGAGGGAGAAGCAGGGTTCCCGCAGAGCTGGGAGCCCGATGTGGGGCTCGATCCCAGGACCCTGGGATCATGACCTGAGCCAAAGACAGACGCTTAACAACTGAGCCACCCACGTGCCCCCGAAGCAGTGTTTTAACAGGAGGATGGTCCAGGTCTGCTTTGTTCAATGAGAGGACCTTGGCACCTAGCACAGACCCTGTCACACAGTGGGCTTTCGAGAAAGAGGTGTGAAGTGAACTAGTGGATTGCAAGAAGGGGAGTTGGGCCAGCAGATCCACTGTCCCATTCCTGACGTGGAGGGCCTGAGTGAGGGCAGCCCTGCAGAAAGGAACGGGAGAGTGGGTGGATTTTTCACAAAGGAAAACCCAACAGGACTTCAGGAGTTGGCCATGGAAAGGACGCAAGAGAGAGGAGAATCAAAAAAGCATGCAGCCTCTTTGGAAGAGCTCTGGACTGAGAGTCAGAGGGCCTGAATTTGGGCTCCTGTGGCTCATCTGTCAAATAGGTATAATGCCGTGTATCCATTTGCTAGAACTGTCGTAACAAAGTTCCCACAAACTGGGTGGCTTTAAACAACAGAAATGTATTGTCTCAGTTCTGGAAGCTACAAGTCTAAAACTGAGGTGTCGGCCAGGACATCTTTCTGGAGCATCCTTCCTTGCCTCCTCTAGCTTCTGGTGTTTGCCGACAATCCTTGGCATTCTGTGGCTGAAAGATGCATCACCCCACGTCTCTGCCTTCATGGTGATGTGGCCATCTCCTCCCTGTGGTCTTCCCATCATCTGCCCATTATGTGTGTCTGTGTCCAAATCCCCTCTTAGAAGGCCAGCCCTACTCGAAAATGACCTCATCCTAACTAATTACATCTGTAGCAACCCTATCTCCAAATAAGGTCATATTCTGAGATCCTGATGGTTAGCACTTCAACCTTCTTTTTGGTGACACAGTTCAATCCGTAATGTACCACCTGCCTGATGACATTGAATGAGGCAATGGGTATGAAGTCCTTTGTCAGTGGGATGCGCGAGGCATTTTAGCCAGGGGACCTGCTTTTCACTTCTTATGTGCTCTCAGTCAAACCTCTTTCCCTTTCTGAGTCTCGGTTTCCTCATCACGTTTGGTCTCTTAAGTTGTCCATATCTAAATTCTGCAACTCTTTGCCTCTGAGGTTCAAGTCTGGGGATTTGGGGGAGCTGGGAGGTCATTAACAGCTATGGGGAAGTCAGGAGGGGGAATCAGCCTGAGTATCAGCAGAGGCTTCCTCTAGGTCCTGCCTGTCATTTGGGTGCCCAGCTTCCTTCCCCTGGTGGCTGGGACCCTGGAAAGGCCCAAGCATCTTCTCTCTGCACCCCCTGGGCCAGGACAACTGTCACCTCAGCCAGGCCTGGTTGGGGGGGGCTGCTATAAATAGCATTTTCCAATCATGTCTTCCCAAGCAGGAAACACAGCAGCCTGATGAGGCAGGAAAAAGGTGTTTCCGAAAAAGAGGCCAGGAAGGGGAGAGGTTAGGTGGGGATTCTGGAGCCAAATGGGTTCCCGGGTGCTGGAGGAAAGGCACTGCGGAGGAAGCTCATGGGGGGGTCAGTGGTGGCTTCAGTGTCAGCTTTTGGGGCTGGCAGGCAGATGGCTCCGCAGATGAGAGAACCCCGTGAGAACAGCCAGTGAGGAAGTTGGCCCAAGAGGGATTGGGTCTGGGAGACTTAGGTTGAGAGAGAGAATTGAAAGTGCTACATTCATTCATTCACCGGTCCGTTCATTCATTCACTGAGCATTTGGCCGACTTTGGGGCTGAGCTAGGGGCTCGGACAATCAGTGGAAGGCTCACCTACAAAAACGGGTCTGGTGAGCAAGCCAATGATTGCACCAGAGGCAGCTCAGGGCTGTGGGAGGACAGAGAAGGGAATTCTAACTGCTGGATGGGGCAGGAAAGGCAGAAGTGAGTGCCACTGGGTGCAAAGGCATTTAAGGCAGGGGTGAGAAATACCCCACTTCTCACCTCTGCTCTCCTAGCCCCATCTTTTGTCCAACCCCAGCCTCCAGCAGGGGTCTGAGGAGCTGCCCTTTTCCCCTCCATGGAGACTCTGGGCCAGTCCCTGGGGCCCGCTTTCTGGAGAATTAGCCCTTCTTGGCCAGCAGAGAGCATTGTCGTCCTCCCATCCCCTGCGTTGAAAACAAGTTCGGTTCTCAGGTGCCATCTCCTTGAAGAGCCTTAGAAAGTCATTAATCTTCCCCTATAGAAACAGGCTTAATTCTGTTGAGGTCTCTGCAGTGGCAAATACCACAGGCAAAAGCTCAGACCAGCAGGCTCGTCCCTGGGCCAGGGACAATGGTGAGTCAGCCAGGGACCCAGGAGCCCCGACTCTTGGTTCCCCAGCCCTGCATGATGCTGCCAGACCACAGGGCCCCCCTTCATGGCTGGAGGGGCCTGAGATAAAAATAGGCTGTCGTTTCTGTTAGGAAGCTCCAGAGAATTCTGCTTCGGTGTCAAGTTGAGATTGTTTTGCATTCCCATGCCGCCAATAGTGATGTTGAAACTCCGCATTTAAACCCCAATCATTCATCCAGGGTGGATGGGATTAGTCCTCAACATAGGATCCTGGCGCCTTCTGAGGAATCTGGGCAAATTTCAGCTGCTGTGCTCCCCTTTTTGTGACAGTGCTTCGGAGTTTTGGAAAAAAAGACAAAAGTTGGGGTATGTGCTTGTCCAGTGTCTCTCAGTCCAGCCCATGGGACAGCAGTCAGACATGTCCTGATGCTCGTGTGCCCAATCTTGTGCAGTGACTTAAGGGGCCCCCAGTAGGCCTTGATTTTATTAACTCTCCATGTGGAGATCACTTGCAAAGCTGACTGTGGTCCCAGAGGTCCCCCTGGGTCAGCCCGAGGGAGAACTGAAGTCAGAAATCACCCCGCCGCCTCCAGCCCACTCAGCCTCCACATTGGCACCTTCCTCTACTGGTAATCAAAGGCCAGGGGATAGTTCTTGATCTTCCCAGTTCTCAGGTGGGTAAACTGAGAGCCGCCTTGCCCATGCCACTCAGACTGGAAAGAATAAATAACGAAAGTCCAGGCATAGCTGGCTGGAATCCAGTCCCTTTACTGTAATAACACTGAGAAATGTCAAGCAGGGTTTTTGTTTCAATAGAAGGGGAGGGAATGAAGAGAAGCAGGAGGCTGCATTTATGTGTCGAGTCTGGGGTTTGTTGGAGTCAGATGAGAGGGTTCCTCCGGGGCCTTGGAAAGGAAGCTGTCTGTGTGCTGGGCAGTGTCCGGGGTGGGTGTGGAGCTCTGTGTGAGGGGCTTGGAGGGGCAGGAAGGAGGAGGAGGAGGCCTGGCTGTCCAAAAAACAGGGATAAAAATAAGGCTTCTTGTCCTGCCACGTTTTAGTGCATGACTTTGTGTAAACTATGTATTCCTTCGATGCCTTCGTCTGTGAAATGGGGATCATTGAACCTAGCTCGTGGGGCCAGTATGAGAACCGAATGAGAGAAGCCCTGTAACACAGCTAGCATGGTGCCAGGCATGGGAAGCGGCTCTTGTTTCACAAGTGGTAGCTCTCGGTGAAGCCTTGTGACCTTCTGAGCCTGAGTGGCCTCTCTATAATTGGGGCTGTTTTTGGTTCTGCCAGCTCAGGTCTGCTGGGAGGCTTCAATGAGGTGGTGATCATAAGGTGTCTGCATGACATGGGTTCCCAGTAAATGTTGCCTTTTATCCATTGTCTCCTGCCCTTGGGAAGCTCCCAGTGCAGTCGGAGATCTGACTGTAGAGGTTGGCACGGCGACATGAACCATCAAACGGTGACTCTTCCAAGAGCCGCTGCCTTGGAGCCTCAGTGTGGGATGGGGGAGGCTGAGGGCCCCTAGGCAGAGTTGGCTTCCCAGACAAGGAGAACTGGGAGCAGAGTTTTGAAGGAGGTGAGAAGCATGCTGGGGCCCATATGATGGCCCAGGGGTCTCGCCTGTGGGCAGAGAGGAGCGGGTTTGCCTCTGTAGGATTCATCACAGAAGGGAAGGCCTGGTAGGCCAGAGCTGTGGAAGGACTGCTTGCCTCTCTCCTGCGTGGGTCTCGTTTAGAAGCCCTCGAGAACAGGGTGGTGTCTGCCCACTTCTCTTTGCGCAGGGCCCAGTGCCATCCGCCAATAGGTGCTTAATAGAGGCTGCATAGAGGGATTCTGGGAAAGGGAGAAACGGATCTGGCTCACCCTTTGTCTGCATGCCCTTGCATTTTCCTACTGCTACCACCAGAGGGCGGAGTTGCCCAGCAGAAGCCAGCCGGATCCCCACGCCCTCCCCTGTGCCCACCGCGGGCAGCTGTGCATCTTTTGGGCTGGGGAAGCAGGCCCTGCGCATATCCCCTCTTCTCCAGACTGGGGAGAGTCTGGGGAGGGCAGGCACTGGTGCTGGGGGGGGAGGCCTGCCCTTGCAGGATGGCCTGGCAGGATGGGTCAGCCAGGGGGGTCAGCAGCATAGGGGAGCAAGCTGTGTTTGTCTCCCTGGGTGCCAGGTTTGCCTCCAGTTTCCTGGGTGGCACCAAAAAGTGTCTTATTCTTTTTTTTTTTTTTCTTAAAGATTTTATTTATTTATTTGACAGAGAGAGACACAGCGAGAGAGGGAACACAAGCAGGGGGAGTGGGAGAGGGAGAAGCAGGCTTCCCGCGGAGCAGGGAGCCCGATGTGGGGCTCGATCCCAGGACCCTGGGATCGTGACCTGAGCCGAAAGCAGACGCTTAACAACTGAGGCACACAAGCGCCCCAGAAATCTCTGATTCTTCATTGCGGTTCCACCTGCCACCGATACCACCTCCCCACCAAAAAACAATATTCTTACCTTCTCCCTTTTAGGCTTTGTGTTTCAGGATGTAAAGCTCAGTAAGTATATGGAGCAGGCGAGGAGGCTCTTGGTTGGCAAGAGGAAAAGGTCAGAGATTTTCCAGGATTCTTATTCTGGGATCTTTTCCCCTTTTAGTTATGAGGCTCTTAGCCAGGACCAACTTTCCTCTACCATCAGCACAGCCTTCCTGCAAGGCCAGAACAGCTTGCCCTGTTGCAGATGGGCAGAGCACCCCCCCCCCCGGCCCTGCCCAAACCACTCAGGCTGGCGGCTCTCCTGGGCCAAGGATCCACAGGCAGGAGCCCAGTGACCCTGCATCTGGGGCGGTTTGGGGTGCCAAGGGAAATGACACGCCACAGAGTGAGGCAGAGGAGGAGGGGGGTTGGCCCTGGGCCCAGGGTTCCTTACCCCCTAGCAGGCCCCGAGAGGCAGGGATTTAATGAAACCCTGTCTCCCATTCCTTCAGGGCCCAAGTCACTGTTCCCATGGAAAGAAACCAAGATCTCGACAATCTGGATCTCTGTTGCTGCGTGGCAGCATTTCTATCTCCCCTCTCCGCAGAGCCCCTTTCCTGGGACAGAGAAGCCACAGAGAGCTTTGGGATCTGTGCCAGGAACCCCGAGGCCTCCCAGGGCTCTGGCTCGGTGACAGGAAGGCCAGGCTTCTGATCCAGGCCAGCCTGGGTGCCACAGTACAGACAGTGGGCTTAGGGAGCATATTCAGCACTTCTCGCATTTTCCACTACCACAGGCCTTCCTGTCGTGCTCCTCAGTCATTATTCTCTCCAGAGGTCCTGAGCCCTGCCTTCCTCCAGGGACTGGCTTGGGGCTCACATGGGGTGGGGCCTTGGTGCTCTGAACCGTCTCTTGCTCAGGCCCCAAAGAGTCCTTGACCACAGGAGCCTCCGTACTGGGCAAAGCTCACAGGCGACGGAACTTGCTGGACAGGAGTTCTGCTGTGAGTCCTCCTTGTTTTTTTTTTTTCTTTCAAAGATTTCATTTATTTATTTGAGAGAGAGAGAGAGAACACAAGCAGGGGGAGTGGCACGCAGAGGGAGAGGGAGAGGCAGGCTCCCCACTGAGCAGGGAGCCTGACGTGGGGCTCGATCCCAGACCCCGAGATCATGACCTGAGCCGAAGGCAGATGCTTAACCGACTGAGCCACCCAGGCGCCCGATCTCCTTGTTTTAAAGACACAGTGTTGGGGGCGCCTCGCTGGCTCAGTTGGTAGAGCACGTGACTCTTGATCTTGTGGTCATAAGTTCGAGCCCCACATTGGGTGGAAAATTTACTTAAAAAAATAAATAAACAAAATCTTTAATAACTAACTAAAGAGACTATGTTGGCAGTCCCGCCTGCTGCTGGGATAGTGGGATGTTGTCAACCACTGAGATTGTCCTAAACGTGGTCACTTTTCAATATTTCGAGAATGGTGGTTTGCAGACAGGAAGGAGCATCCCCCTGCCGAAAGGATGATGGGAACAAAGGTAAGGCCTCTGCCCCCATCACAGGCAGTGTTCTGCAGAAGCAGGATGTGGGCACGCACAGACCTGGCTGTGATTCTTGGTTCTGCCACGTTCTAGCTGCGTAACTGACCACGATGCTTTGGTTTCCCCGACGGTCTATGAGGTTAGGGCGAAAACTAGAGAAGATTAAACCTGCAGAGTAGCTGGCTCACAATAAACACGCAATAAGGGTTAGTTTTACTTTCCATCATTTACGCTTCTAGGTTTTTCTTCTGAGTCCTTTTCCCCCCAGACACTGGAAAACCAGGGACAGAAATGTTTCCCCTGTCAGACTATAGGCTCCCTTAGGGCAGGGCTCCGTCTGCCCCGTCAGTTTGGGGTTTACTGGAGAGCAAGGGCTCTGTTTCCCCCACTCATCCTTGAGCCTCCCTGAAGTTAGCAACTGTGCCTTGCCCATCAGAGTGGGAGCTCCCTGAAGGCAGGACCGCGTTTCCTCCATCAGACTGGGAGCTGCCTCTGCTCAGGCACTCAGGCAGCAAGCACCAACGTGGAGTGAGATGTCCAAGGTTGGAGCAAAGACACCTAAGAATTAAGGGCAGTTAGGTTAAGAATCATTGATTCACCAGGGAGGGCAGGTCATGAATGCCACATACGCGGTGGGCCCTGAAGGCGTTTTTCAGGCGTCAAGTAGGCCTCCTGACCTTGGTGTTGGGTCCTTGTTGGCAGAAGGTGTTTCTGAAGTGGAGACATCTGGAGGGCAGATGCCGAGTTGGCTGGGATGGGTGGAGGCCTGGAAGGCTTTGGATTCCAGGCTCTGTGACTTACCCCTCCAGCACAGCCCCCGCCAGCAGCTGGGCCGCACGGGTTGGTGGGCCAGGCCTGGCTGACAGTGCTGCCCTCCCATTGGGCACAGCTGCATCTCAGCAGGAAGACTGAAGGGACCCTGGCAGGGGCTGACTGTTTGGTGACATGGCCTTCTCACCTCAGCCTCCAGCTTCCCTCTGGAGTGGGGCTGAAAGCATCATCCTTAGCAGGTCATTCTGAGAATATACACATGTCGATTGTGGCCACCTCTTTCTGTTTGAGCCCAGGGGGACTCCCAGGCTGTTGATGCTCTCTCCTGGGCTGAGGTGGATGCATGGACGTGAGCCTTCCTGGAGGGGGAAGGCAGGGAGGGGTGGGACAGGTCCTGTCTACGGTGATTTGTCAGTAAGAGACCAGTGAGTCACCAGGAGGGAAGGTGGGCTCTGAAGTCAAACACTGTAGTCCAGGTTCTGGACTCCTTTTCTGGATGATCTTGGACCATCTGTCTGAGCATCAGTTTCCTCTCCTGAAAAGTGGGGATGTAAACAGCCCAGGGGGGTGGCCGGATCAGTGAGGTAATGCACGGGCAAGGGCTTTGTAGACGGTTTTGGCAGAATACATGGTTAGGAGTGTTAAGATGGCCCCTGATTGAGCTGTCTTGGGCTTGTGGCTAAGTCCTAAGGGAGGATGTTTGGGAGAAGTGACTGACTAATGGAGAGGTGACAGGACAGCGCGGACGTGCTGAGCAAACCAGATGGGAGCTGAGGGTTGCTGCCCCTGGTCTCACACCTCCTGCACATCCACACAGCAGCAGGAAGCCTGTGTCCCCCCGAGAAGTCTCCTCTGAAAGCCTTGGGACCCGGGACTCAGCCTGGCCGACAGAGGGCTGGCTGCTCCCTTGCATAGGCTGTCACCACCCTGACACGATTTTCCCTGGCGTCACCCAGGCTGGGAGAAGTTGGCTTACCTGGGCCAGGGGGCAAGTCCTGGGAGGCGCCAACTCCCAGATGCTGCCCGTGTCTGCTTCAGGTGCCGCGGGCACAGCAAGGGGAGCCCCAGCACCCGGCAGACCTGAAGGAAAGAGGGAGCCAGGGAAGTGGAGGCCACCTGGGCCTCTGTGACTGTCACCCGTCTGCGCTGAGCTCAGTGTCCCCATCTGCAGCGCGAGGGCACTGATTGCCGTGTCCGTGGGGGCTGGAAGGACAGCCGGAGGAGCCGTGCGGAAGAGAAAGGGCTTCGGAGGGCAGGATGCCGCCGTAGTGACAGGCAGAGGCGGCATGGGCAGACCGAGCTGCTGGGGACCCCTGAGCCTCGTGCCGGGCAGAGTCAGCTCCTGCCCGCGGACGAAGAGTGGAGGCTCAGCTCCCCCGCTCTCCAGCCGTGAGGCCTTCCGCTTCGGAGTCTCGGTGTCCTTACCTGGAAAGGGCAGTGTATTCGTTTCCTAATGTTGCTGTCACAACTGACCCCCAGCATCTGTGTTGTTTGGCTTGGGACAGCACAGATTCATCACTGCCCAGCCCTGGGGGTCACAGGTCCGGCAGCGTATCACGAGGCTAAACTCAAGATGTGGGCAGTGCCGTCTTCCTTCCTGATTCAGTTCCCTTGACTTTCCCAGATTCTAGAAGCCAGTCTTACTCCTTGGTTCGTGGCCCCTTCCTCCAGCTTCAGAGCCAATGACAGCAGGTCAAGTCCTTCTCACGCTCCCGCTGCCGTGTCTCTGGCTCTCACAGTGGGAAAGGGTCTCTGCTTTTAAGTATTCACGGGATTCGATTGGGCCCACCTGGGTAATCCAGGATAATCTCCCCATCGCCGCATCCTTAACCCCAAATACATCTGCAAAGGCCCTTTGCCACTTCAGGTAATATCTTCAGGGGTTCCGAGTGTTAGGGCACCGACATCCTTGGGGTCCATTGTTCTGCCTCTCATAGGGAATAAGAAAGGTCCCTATCATCAAGGGCTCTTGGAAGGAAGACATAGATATTTTTAAAAAGATAATACCTGTAAAAGTGAATGACACATACTCAGTGCTCCATGGATATTAGGTTATTGTTTATTATCATCACTGTGTAAGTTATTAATGTCACTTTTCTAAGGGAGAAGGTACAGGTTCTGGTTTCCACTGGGCTCTGTCCCTCTCCCTCCCTGTGCCTCGGTTTCCTGCGCCGGCAGAGAAGCGGATCCTACTCTTGGCAGCTGTGACTCCGGGCCTGGGAGGCACACAAAGTTTCCCTTGTGTTGTGTGAGAGCGGCTGCCAGCAGTGGGCCCGGGGCCCGGCCCATGGCTATCCCAGGGACACGGCATTCACCGAGATCACAAGGGAACAGAAGGGCCCCTTCTTCGGAGGGCAGAGAGGTTCCAAGTGGATCCCTGCAGGAACTGAACCCCCTCTGTGGGAAAGAATCGCTTCTGTTGTGAGGCAGCCTCACTATTTGCAAAGCGTTTTACAATCATTTTTATTAGCAGAGCCCCCAAGACCTGAGCATAATTGAAAGGCTGTCACCCACCCCCTGCCTCTCTGGGGGAGACTGAGGCCCACACAGTTGCAGGCAGGACCCCAGGCCACAAGATGAGGTGGATTTGACCTTTAGGGGCCTCGTGGCTTCAGACCGGCATTTCATGGGCGCCAGATTCTTCCCCCAACCCCGAGTTCACTGAACTGAACCAAAAATTAACACCCAAATGCCCTTCAGCACCTCTCAGACTTTTCTTTAAAAGACCAATTTGAAATGCAGCCACCTTCTTTCATGTCAAGGCTCCAGCTGGTCCTTTCGTTCAGATCCTGGCTGTGCCCCCTTCCCCCACAGCCCTGAACTCTCCCCATCACATCCGCACTCCTTCCTGTGGGCGCCAGGGGCACACTCTGCCTCACCGCCCAGCACGCTCCCAACAAACACACCGTGTGATGCTGTCTGCAAAGGGACCAAGGGGCAGGCCACCTCTCCGGCACTTCAGCTGCTCACTCTGTTCTCTGAGGACCCCTCCCCATGCCCCACAGAACACCCAGCAGCTCCCTGGACATCCCAGTTCCCCGTGAAGGCCTGTAGGAGGCCCAGTGCCTCCAGGAAGTCTTCCTACTAAGCCCACCCCCACCCCCACTCTTGGCTCCCTCTGCCCCTCGGTGTCCAGGGATACTCAGCTGTCACGTGGCTTTGTACCCCTCCCTTGTACTGAGGCTATGCTCCTCCGAGGTTATGTTCTCCATCCTGTCTCTGCCCTAGCAGCGTTCACACACAGCACTTTCTTCCCCTGCCCACCTGCACTCACAGATCCCCGCTTCTCTCGGGAAGTGGCGGCGGTGCCCCACAGGTCCCCCAACCCATGGGTCCTTTATTCTCCTGAATTTTCACTAGGGTTTTCTTTCCTGGTTAACAGAACTCATCACAGGAAAATGGAAAAGCATTAAATAGCCATAATCCCCCACTCCAGAAGCAAGCTCTGTTCACATTTTCTTCTTTCTTCTTTTCTCTCTCTCTTTTTAAAAAGATTTTATGTATTTATTTGTCAGAGAGAGAGAGAGAACACACAAGCAGGGGGAGCGGCAGGCAGAGGGAGAAGCTGACTCCCCGCTGAGAAAGGAGCCCCATGCGGGACTCCATCCCAGGAGGCTGGGATCATGACCTGAGCTGAAGGCAGACGCTTAACCGACTGAGCCACCCAGGCGTCCCTCTTTTCTCCTTTTTAAGGCAAGTTTGTCTCCTCACAGTTGGTATCATACTCTGCATACAAGTTCCTGGTTTTGCTTTTTTGTTTAATATGATCACCGTATTTTCCCTATCAGAGCTCTAGAGACATCATTTTTAACATTTTTTTAATATGGATATGCCATAATTTGCTCAACTCTCTAGGATTCCTCCTCACCTATGGTCCCCAGACTGACTTCATCAGTGTTCTGGAATAGTTGCCTTCTCCCACCCACCGGCCCCAGCCACCGGAAGATAAAAGACATGACCAGCTGCTCTTCACTGGACTCTGATAGGATCTTCGCATCACACCCTCCCCACACCCTGCCCTTCCTGCCTCACACCATGGGAAAGCCATCAGCTGCAGGGGGAGCTGATAAACACCCCACCCTGTTCCTGGGGAACCAGCTTCTGTTGGTGCAGGGGGTTATCTCTGTTGTTTTTTCTGATGGTGCTGTGCCCAGACTTGGGGCTGGGCCAGAGGGACCTTGACCTGCAGAGATCAATGGGGTTCACTGCCTGCTCGGGAGGAAATGGGTGACCAGGTGCAGGGCTCGACAGGTATAGCTGGATGGGCTCTGCCACCCCTGTTGGGCCTATTGGCAACAGAGCTCAGAGAGGTGCCACCGGAATCCATTCAGTCTGATTTAACCAGTAGTGAAGATCTGCTGTGTGGGTGGACGGCATTGATGCGCCCAGGGCTGTCAGAGGCACAGCGAGGTGGATCTTCTCAAATCCAGCTTGGCCAGTGTCTACCCAGGAGAGGCTGTGATTCCTCCCAATCCGTAGACACCTGCTTTCCCAGGGTCTGTACCCAAGGCTTGCACCTTCCAGATTTGTGAGGCCCCTAAACTCACATCCAGAGTGTCCTTTTTCTCTATGGTACAGAGCAAAGGTCACTGACCCATATAAGGATGAAAACCGGAGACTGAGCCCCACTGAGTGCTTTGGCCTGTGCGGTGTGTATCACTGCCTTCCCTCCATCAGGACCCCGCGATTGAAGGCAAGTTGCGTGGCCTCCTCTGAGTGCCTGGAAGTTGTGCGGTCGTGGGGCTGCCCAGGCTGTGTGTCAAGGGAGCAGTTGAGTGGGGGCGTCCCGGGCTGACAAAGAGAAGGGAGACCATGGGGGCTGGAGTGAAAAAGTAGTGGGAGACAGCTGCTGAGGGCCTTCCACTGCTCCTCTAGCCCAGAGCAAGCCCCCGGGGCAGTGGTGGTCCTGGAGTGGCTCTTTTCCTCAGTGAGCAGTCTGCCATGGGTAGATCTGGGCTGCCAGCCCCAGGACCCTGGAGCTCTGACTTCTGTAGTGCTCAAAGCCTATCTAGTAACACAGCATCGGCAAACCACCCCCCACTTGCCATGGCTGCATCTGAGATCCTTGAGAGAATGTGTTCTTTCTGAGTTATAGGTGGTGACATGCCTGGTCACATCTGGGTCCAGTACAGTTCCTGTCTGCCTCCGTGGCTGCAGGCACACACATGACCACAAACGTGCTGACTGCATAGCGGGCTGAGGCACACATGGGTTTGGTAATGACTGTGGCTGTTAGGCCTGTAGTTTTAGCTCCTTGGCCTCAGTTACCTCATCTGTAAAATGGGAGTATTCATCATGTGCCCTACATCGAGTTGTTGTGAGGATTCAGTAAGATGACACGAGCAATGCATGTTGGCACGGGGCCCACCCCAAGAGCATGGTCTCAGGAATGAGGGCTCTGGTGCAGGGTCTCTGGTCCTCAGGCTGCTTATTGATCCCTCTCTTCCCTAGAGCGTCTGTCTGGTCTGAAAGTCCAGATGTGCCTCGTGCACACACAGAAGTTTCTGGAGGTCCCTCTAAGTCACTGGGCTTGAATGACAGGCCCAGGGGAGGAAGGTCAGACTGGAAGGCATGATATGTGGGCCCGGAGCCCGGACAGCTGTGCAGGGTGAGGCCTCCCAGCTCCCCACTCCTCTCAGCTGCTTCCCGTTTGTTAGCAGGACACCTGGGGAGAACCTCATTTCCTCCCCGTGCTGGACAAATCCAGGCTGTTCCCTCACCCCCCCCCACCCCCAAGACTTCTGTTCAGGACCATCTGCAGTCCTCAGGGCTGAAAGCTTGCCTGCAGTGAACAGCCAGCGCTGGCCAGAGATGCTCAGACCCGACAAGGTCAGTGGCTGCTGTTGGGTGGGTTCCTGTGACAGGTTAGTCTAGTGGGAGTCGGCCTGGCCACCTCCTGCCACCCCAGGGCACCAGGGGTTCACGGCTATAGGACAGATGCCTCTGAGGCCAGGGCCTGCCCCAAGGCTTTGGTTTCTGAAGGTGTTTGATGTCTGACACTAACATCACCTTCAGTTCTTGAAGCCACCGACTCCAGGGATCTCAAAGTACCCCTGTTTACACAGCACCAGGGATGCTCAAAGGGTGTCATGGGCCTCTGCGGCCAGTACATCAGCCTTCTCTTCACTTTTGAGGTTACTGAAGATCTCCTTCCACCATCTGACACCATATAAAACGTTCTAGGTTGCCAAGATTATGTCTGTGTTTATTTTATTTATTTATTTATTTATTTATTTATTTTAAAGATTTTTATTTACTTATTTGACAGAGAGAGACACAGCGAGAGAGAGCACACAAGCAGGGGGAGTGGGAGAGGGAGAAGCAGGCTTCCCGCTAAGCAGGGAGCCCGACGCGGGGCTCGATCCCGGGACCCCGGGACCATGACCCAAGCCAAAGGCAGATGCTTAATGACTGAGCCACCCAGGTGCCCCATGTCTGTGTTTAAACAATTATCTAGGAAGAGGGGCACGTGGGTGGCTCAGTTGGTTGAGCATCCGATTCTTGGTTTCAGCTCAGGTCATGATCTCAGGGTCCTGGGATCCAGCCCCACACTGGGCTCCATGCTCAATGCAGAGTCTGCTTGAGAGTCTCTCTCTTCCTCTCCCTCTGCCCCTCCCCCACTCATACTTGCCTGTGCACGCTCTCTCTCTCTCTCTCTCTCTCAAATAAAATCTGTAAGGGACTCCTGGGTGGCTCAGTCAGTTAAGCGTCTGCCTTCAGCTCAGATTGTGATCCCAGGGTCCTGGGGTGGAGCCCCACATTGGGCTCCCTGCTCAGCGGGGAGCCTGCTTCTCGCTCTGCCTGCCCCTCCCCCTGCTTGTGCTCTCTCTCTCTCTCTCTTGTTCTCTGTCAAATAAATAAAATCTTTTAAAAAAGTTATCTGGGAAGAAACAGGACAAGTAAGTGCAGTCCATGGATCTCTGCTCTGCAGGACACTATGGACAAGTGGCAACGCTGGCAAAGAGTATGAGAAGTAAATGATAGAATGCATTGGTGTTCGTTTTCTGAGCATGAAGTTTGTATGGTAGTCATGCAGAATGTCCCGACTTGTAGGAAAGAAACACGAAAGGAATCAAGGAAGATGGCAGAATGTCAGTGAGTCACTCTCAGATGGTTTAGGGGAACAACTGTTCTTTGTACTAAACCTAGAAACTTTTCTCTAATTTTAAGATGGTTTCCAAAAGAGTTAACCAAAACTAACTAAATAAATAGAAAAGGTTAAAAAACAAACACAAAAAACAAAAAACCAGCAGCTTTCCATGGGCCTGACCTGAGCTTTCTCTTTCCTATTTGGAACATCTGTGGTCATTTAGGTATATTTCCACTATCTTTTGCTGTTTTAGGCGTGGTCTGAATTCATACAGTCTAAGTGATTGAGCCAAGACAGCGCTGAAGAATAGATAGATCACAAATTTGTCGCAAACCTAGGTGGGTCAGATTCTCGCCACAGATCCAGAGGTTGCGCATAAAGAAGTGGGGTATGTGGGGTGGAGGGAGCAGCTGTAGGGAAGAGTGCTGCGTCCTTAAGCTTAAGAAAAGGATTTATGGAACTGTTTTGGGGGGTGCTATCTAGGGAACATGCAGTGACTCACGGAGCTGCCCATTTCTCTATACTGCCTTGTGGGGCAGCCTGAAGAGAGGGACACTGTCCTATGCACTGGTTGGGGGGGCCCTCAGGGTGAAAGCAGTTCATCACCTTTGCATTAGGAAGTCCCCTCCATCTCCCCTGTCATAGTTCTCTCTTAGCTCAGCTGGACACCTTCTAAGACCACGGCAGCATAAAAAGAATGAAGGCTTGGTGGCAGAAACCCAGATCTCTGGCTTCTAACCAGTGGATGAGTTATGTACTTCTGCAGTTTTAAATTTGCAGTCCTGCCTGTGAAATGCAGCTCCCACCTGGCCTGCCTAGCTCACTGGGGTTCTTGTGGGAGCCAAATGAAACAATGTATGTAAAAATGTGTTCACTGTAAAATACCATATTTGATGTATTATGATTTATCATTTATTATTTATAGGACTTGTTATTTATTATGATAGAGTTACTACAGCCACCCTGGGTGGGAGCTCCTCTGGATGCTTGTGTGTCCTGATTAAGCTGACCTGAAAAACACCAAACAAAAAAAACTGGAGCAGGTGGAAGGAAGCATGTTCCCTCCCTACCTGGTAGGAGCCCGTGGCCTACATGCAAGCTCGGCCCGGGGTACACCCCACAAACCCAAAGATGAAGCAACTGCCAGGGTCAGGCCCCTCCTCCCAGTTGTCAGGAGCTTGCCCGTCAAGACAGCCCTGAATTCTGGCCCCCTCTAATTTCAGGGCGCATCTGGTCACACACCCCCAGCCTTGCCTCTGGCCTCTGCAGGTCCCCCCTATGAGAAGTACAGGTCTGCCTCTGGGAAGAGGCCCCATGCCAGCTGGGAGTCTGTCCTTAGAGGTGACAGAGAGTAAGTCTTCAGGCCTGTGCGTGCTGGAACCACAGAGAGACTGTGGGGACGTTTGCCTGGTGCCCTGGGGCGGAACAAAGCTTTTCCACCCTGTTTACAGCCCGGCCGATGCTGGAGGGTCTCTCCCCTTCTGACTCGGAAGAGGCACCAGGCAGTCAAGCCTCCTGGCCTCTCAGGATCTGTTCTCTGAGCAGAGGCAGGCTTGTTCCTGGAGGCTCAGGTATAGAAGGAATGTGGGTCCTCCACACCTGGAACCTCAGGCCTGACAGCCTGGCCTGTTTTCTACCATTTAGCCCTGCAGCCGCCTTGCTCTGCTGCTGACCCTGGTTGCTCGTTGCTAAGGCAACCAAGCCCTCCGGCTTCCTGAGCTTTCACAGAATCTCAGGCACCCATTTCCGCCAGGGTGGAGGTGCCCTGTGCCGGCTTCTGTCCCTGCCAAGCGCTGCATCAGGCCTGCTGGGTCTGGCAGCCACTGGTTTGGAAAGAGCAGAGCGCTCAGCATGCACCACGAGCTACGTGGGCTCAGAGGCACCGGGTCTCTAGACGCGCCAATGGGATTGAACATGCCTGCACTGTGATGAGGTGGACGTCAGGCTGACCTCCCTGAGCCTCGGGGTCATTAGTAAAGTGGACATAGAGGTGGGATTGCTGTGAGAATCAAATGAGATGATGAGTGTGGTTGTGGATGCAGGGCTCCTAGCACGGAGCCTGACACGTAACAGGTGCCCAATAAATAAATGACAGCTCCCTTTCCTATGTCGTCATGGCTGATGGTGCCTGCAGACCAGTGTCACGCATCTTTCGAGCACCTTCCATGTTCCAGGCACTGCCAGGCTCTAGGCAGGAGGAACGGAGACCCTGCAGAGAGGGTGTTAGCTGCACAGCTAAGGAGCCGGGCCTCCCGCCATGCTGAGATCCCAGATGAAGGGGGACCACAGAGTAAGCACTCTGGACCTGTCCTTGGGTCTCTGGCTACGGAAGCCCAGCAGTGTCACCGCAGGGGCCCCTCAGTCCCCCTCAGTCAAGGTCTGGGGGCCTGGCCAGCCTTCCTGTGTTGCCTAGAATCACTTATTACAGCTTTTATTTTTCTTTTGCAGCAAATTTCCGTTCCCTATTTTGGTTTTGTTTATCCATTATTAAAGTAGGATTACATAGGAATTTATCCCAAGTAAGTGGTCAGCAATGTGTACAAAGATCTAGCTGCGAGAATGTCCTCTGCAGGGCTGTTGATCACAGTGGAAAGGTTATCACCAATCTGAGCAGAAAGAACAGCAGACGGTCCGGCCGTCTAGAGGGAAGGGGCCCGGTGCCCCTGTCGGGAATTGTCGACAGCCCAGAGAGCGTCCCATTCATGTTGTTCATGGACGAGAGTGTGGTCAGAGGCTAAAGGAGAAAGGCGTGGGATCTCCGATGGGGGAGTGAGGAAGCTGGGGGAGCAGGGCTCTGCAGCCCCCTGAAGGCGGAGGCCTGCCGTGCGCCACGTGGTGGGTTCGTGGTGGCCAGACCTCTCCAGCCCGCAGGATGGTGCATCCCACGCTGGCTTCTGTGGCTCCTGAGAGCAGTTGTGTGGTTGGGCGAGTTCCAGACCTGGAGTCTAGATACCTGGGTTCTGATTCCTCTCGGCCTCCGCTGCCATCAGCGAAGTGGGGACAGCAGTACCTACCTGTCTGACCTGCTGCCAACCAGTCCTTACAAGTCCACAAATGAGGCAGTATGGCGGCTCTCTCTGAACGGTGCAGGGGAGGACACGCAGATTTATTTTTTCCCGAACAGTGAGATCCTCACTCTTTGAGTAGATGCCCTGGGATGTGGGGTGCTGTCCGGCTTTGCTCTTCTTGGCAGTCACTTCTCTTTCTGGCCCAGGAGCCATCTCCTCTCAGGCTGTCCGGCTTTTGCCCCTCCCTACCCTGTCCCATCCTTTCCAAGAATAGCCCCAGAGAATCCGGAGCCGGGCACTGTTAGCCCAGAGCCCAGGGCCCATGTGGTCCGAAACCACTGTCATCACTGGGGAAGGACCATGGAGGAGCCCTCCCCTTGAGAGTCAACAAACAAACTTTGCTTAGAGCCCTGACATGGTGTCTATTTGCGTTGGTCAAGCCCAGATTGAATTCCAAGGGCACGGGGCCGGTCCCTGAGGAATTTACCATGCAGGCCAGACACCCTGACTGATTCGGAGGACATACACACAGCAGGACATCAGGCCAAGGCAGACCACAGGGAGCTGACCCTGGAGTATTGAATGCCCAGAATATGGCTGCTCACCCCAGAGAATTTGTCATCTCCGGATGAGAGAGAGAGAGAGAGAGAGTGTGTGTGTGTGTGTGTGTGTGTATGCTCCTCTGCCATATTCACATATTTGAAGAGGGCATGTGACCCTTGGTAAACCCAGATGCAGTTCCTGCCCCACCTCTCCTCTAGCCCAGCTCTTCCTAGCCCAGCCCCTAACAGGGGGCTCTTGTTACCTCCCCCGCATCCCTGTGGCATATACCTGCCTTGCTCTCTTGCCGGCAGGACCCTCCATAATGATAGAGGGAGGCCCGATTTGTCTTCTGCCCCAGGCCAGCCTGCTTTTCTCCTGTGGTTGGCTCCAGATGTGGTTGCCCTGGGCACGGCCACAAGAAAGCCCAGACCAGCTCAGCAGTGGGCTTGCCAGCCCCTGGCCCTGGTAGCTTGGGTGGCTTACCCTGGTCTCCACGTTTCCCAGGAGACAGCTGGTGTGTGGCCGTGGATGAGAGCCACTGCCCACCCTGCCCCGGGGGGTGAAGGGGACACTAGTCAGCAGACCTCTAGCTGCCCTGACCCTACCCTGGGGCCCACCCAGTCTGCAGACAGCCCGGTAGTGCGTCCAGGAGAGACTGCTAGGATATCGTGGTTCAGAGTAGCACACAGAGACCAGATTCACTGAGTGCAAATTCTGATGTCTGCTCTAGAAAGAGTGTAACCTTGGGGCACGGTATTTAACCTCTCTGAGCCTTTGTTTCTTCATCTATAGAATGAGGATAATAATAGTACCTACCGGGGCGCCTGAGTGGCTCAGTCGTTAAGCGTCTGCCTTCGGCTCAGGTCATGATCCCAGAGTCCTGGGATCGAGCCCCGCATCGGGCTCCCTGCTCGGCGGGAAACCTGCTTCTCCCTCTCCCACTCCCCCTGCTTGTGTTCCCTCTCTCGCTGTGTCTCTCGCTGTGTCTCTGTCAAATAAATAGATAAAATCTTTAAAAAAAAAAAAATAATAGTACCTACCTCCTAGGGTTCTTGTAATGATTAAATGAGCTAATATAGGAGAAATATGTAGAATAGCGTCAGGTATATGATGAAAGTCGTAGGCATTGTGTCCCAAAAATGCACATTCCATTCAGGGGGCGTGCCTGGATACCAAGAACCCCTAACCTGGGCAAACTGTGCCGATTTATTTATAGGCATTTATTGAGCACTCTTCAGTGTGGAGGAGCCTCTCCTGGGCTAGGGACAGGAGAAGGGAAAAAATGTAGGTTTAGCCTCAGGGGCTCACCATCTGACAAAGAAGGTAAGCCCCACACAGTCCATAATCTAAGGTGGGAAGTGTTAAGTCCCTGAGAGGGGAATTTCAAGGAGGGGGACATTATTTCCCTAAAGAAATCCAAGAAGTCTCCTTGGAGGAGGTGACATGAGAAATGGACTTCGCAGGATGATGGGTGTGGGCTGGATGGTGGTTAGCTGGAGCAACCGTGCAGGCAGAAGGAGCAGCATGACCCAGCACTCTGAGTCAGAGTGGGCAACCCAGAAGGCTTGTGATGGTCACCTGTACCAGCAGGTGCCCAAGCCTGCTTAAGCTCATAGAAAAAGACTTTATCGGATACTGTGGTAGCTCACTGAACTGGTGGGAAAGCTGCAGGTTCTAAGAGAAGCTGGTGTCTTGAACCCCAGTCTGAGTCATGTCACAGGAAGTCTGCTCAGATCAACTGTGCTGCCATTATCAGAAACTAACCAGAGCCACCAACATGCCTGCCACCACCGCCGGCCCTGCGAGTCTGGATCCTCCCCGCCTCTTTGCATTGTCCGCACAGCATCACTGTCTCAGGTAGAAGGAAACCAAGCTGACGGGCTTTGTGGCAGCCCCCACATCGCTCTGGGCTCTGCTCTCTGCTTGGGGCACTTCTTAGTTCCTTGAAAGTTTCAAAAAGACGGAAATGTTCCCTCTTTCTCTTTTCTGGGAGATATGATGTAAAACTGGTGTTAATTCTCCTTTAAATGTTTATATAATTCTCCAGTGAAACCATCTGGGCCTGGAGATTTCTTTTGGGGGAGTTTTCAAATGATGAATTCAATCTCCTTAATAATTATAGGTGATTAAATTTACCTACTTCATATTGGATGAGTTATGGTAGTTTGTATTTTTTGAGTAATTGGCCGGTCTTGTCCATGTTGTCAGATTTATTTGTGTAAAATTGTTCATAGTATTCCCTTATTATCCTTTTGATGTTTGCAGGGTCTGTAGTGATATTCTATTTCTTTCCAGATATTGGTAACATATGTCTTCTGTCTCTTTTTCTTTGTTAGTCTTGCTAAAGGTTTGTCTGTTCTCATGATCTTTTAAAAGAATTAGCTCTTTGTTAAATTGATTATCCTTGTTTTTCTGTTTTCAGTGTGTTGATTTCTGTTCTTTTCTTTTTTAAGATTGAGTTTATTTTTAAGTAATCTCCACACCCAATGTGGGGCTCAAACCCACAACCCCAAGGTCAAGGGTTGCACACTTCACCGACTGAGCCAGCCAGGAGCCCCTGATTTCTGTTCTTCATTATGTTCTTCCTCCTGTTTGTTGTGGGTTTATTTTGCGCTTCTTTTTCTGGGTTCTTGAGATGGGAGCTTAGATTATTGATTTGTGATTTTCCTTTTTCTCTCTCTTTTTTTAATTTTATTTTTATTTATTTGACAGAGAGAGAGATAGCAAGAGCAGGAACACAAGCAGAGGGAGTGAGACAGGGAGAAGCAGGCCTCCTGCCCAGCAGGGAGCCCAATGCGGGACTCGATCCCAGGACCCTGGGATCATGACCTGAGCCGAAGGCAGACGCTTAACAACTGAGCCACCCAGGCACCCGATTTTCCTTCTTTTCTAATGCATGCACGTAGTACTACAAATTTTCCTTTCAGCACTGCTTTAGCTGCATCCCACAAATTTTGATATGTTGCATTTTCATTGTTATTCAGTTCAATGTATTTTTTCATTTCCCTTGAGTTCCTTTTTGACTCTTAAATTATTTAGAAGTATGTTATTTAGTTTTCAAGTGTTTGGAGAATTTTCTCTTATCTTTTTATTATAAATTTCTAGTTTGATTTCATCATAGTCAGATAATACACTCTGTATAATTTCAATTCTTTTAAATTTGTTGATGTTTGTTTTATGACACAGGATGTATTCTATCTTGATACACATTCCAAGAGCACTTGAAAATAAGGTATATTCTGCTGCTGTTGGTTGGGATGTTCTATAAATGTTGATTAGATCCTATCAGTTAAAGATGTTGAATTCTTCTCCATCCTTACTGATTTTCTGTCTAGTTCTACCAATTCTGGTTGTCTTCAACTGTAGTCATGGATTTGTTTATTTCTTTTCTCAGTTCTATCAGGCTTTTCTTCACATATTTTGAGCTCTGTTGTATGGTGCATACACAATTTGGATTGCTCCTTTCTTGGTGGGGTGATTCTTTTATAATTATATTATGTCCCTCTCTGTCCCTGGTAATTTTCTTTGCTCCAAAGCTACTTTATCTGATAATTATATAGTCATTTCTGATTTTCTTTGATTAATTTTACATGATAATCTTTTTTACACTCTCTTACTTTCAACCTGCCTATATTGTTATATTTGACGTGAATTTACTGTAGACTTCATATTGTTGCATTATATTTTTTACTCCTTTCAGCCAATCTCTGTCTTTTAACTAATATATTTAGGCCATTTACAATAATGTAATTATTGCTATGTTAGGAAGTAAGTGCTATTTAAGTTTCTGTTATCTGCTGTTCTGGATTTTTGCCTCTATTTTCTTTTTTCTGTCTTCCTGTAGGTTACTTGAACATTTTTTAGAATTCCATTTTGTTTATCTGTAGTGGTTTTTTTAAATTTTTTTTTAAGATTTTATTTATTTATTTGAGAGAGAGAATGAGAGAGAGAGAGCATGAGAGGGGGGAGGGTCAGAGGGAGAAGCAGACTCCCCGCTGAGCAGGGAGCCCGATGCGGGGCTCGATCCCGGGACTCCAGGATCATGACCTGAGCCAAAGGCAGTTGGTTAACCACCTGAGCCACCCAGGCACCCCTGTAGTGGTTTTTTAAATTGAGATATAATTGACATATAACATTACATGAGTTTCAAGTATACAACATAATAATCTAATATTTGTGTATATTGCAAAATGATCACCACAATTAAGTCTTACATATAGACTTTCTGAGTGCATCTCTCTGCATAGCTTTTTTTTTTTTTTAAGATTTATTTATTTTAGAGAGAGAGCAAGTGTGAGCAGGGGGTGGAGGGGCAGAGGGAGAGGGAGAGAGAATCCCAAGCAGACTCCCCACTGAGTGCAGAGCCCCACGTGGGGCTTGATCCCAGGACTCCAAGATCATGACCTGAGCTGAAATCAAGAGTTGGCCACTCAACCGACTGAGCCACTCAGTTGCCCCACTTTTTTTTTTTTAAGATGTATTTATTTCTTTGAGAGAGAAAGAGAATGCGCACAAGTGGGGGGAGACCCAGAGAGAGAGGGAGAGAGAGAATCCTAAAGCAGACTCCTTGCTGAGTGTGGAGCCCAACATGGGGCTCCATATCAGGACCCTGAGATCATGACCTGAGCTGAAATCCAGAGTTGGCTGCTTAACTGACTGAGCCACCCAGGCACCCCTCTGTATAGCTTTTTTAGTGGTTGCTATAGGTATTAAATTATATGTAGGTAACATCACAGTCTCTGGTGTTGTAATATTACCAGTTTGAAGTATAGAAACTTTACCTCCTTTTATATCCCTTTATCTTCCCCTGTTTATAATATAATCATCTAAAATATTTTTGTGTGCATTTAGAACCACATCAGAAAGTGTTATAATTTTTGCTTTGAACATCAAATGTGATTTAGAAAATTCAAGAGAAGGAAATCCTACTGCATTTACCCATATTTTTGCTTAACAGATTTTTCTTCCTTCCTGATATTCCAAGATTTCTTTCTTTTCATTTCCTTTCTGTTTAGAGAACTTCCTTTAGCCATTCTTTTCGGGTAGATCTGCTGGCAGCAATTTCTGTTAGTTTCTCTTCATCTGAGTTCTTGACTTTTCCTTCATTCCTGAATGATATTTTTACTGGGTGTAGGACTCTGGGTTGATAATTCTTTTCTTTAGCACTTGAAAAATACTGTGTCACTTTCTTCTGGCCTCCATGGTTTCTGATGAGAAACCCACGGTTATTTTAATTGTTTTTCCCTTGTAGATAAGGTTTCCTGTTTTTCTGCTGCTTTCAAGATTTTTTTTCCGTCTTTAGTTTGCAGAAGTTTAATTGTGATATGCCTTGTAGATTTCTTTGGGTTTATCCTGTTTGGCATTTGCTAAGCTTTTTGGATCAATAAATTTATGTCTCTTACCAGCTATGGAAAGTTTTCAGCCATACTTTCTTAGAGTACTTTTTCAGCCCCCTGCTGTTTCTCCTGTCTTATCAGGACTTCAATGACAGGTAAGTTAGATCTTTTATTATTATTAGATCTCACAGGTCCTTAAGAATATAATCTTTTTTTTTTCAGTCTGTTTTCTTTCTATTGTTTATATTGGGTAATTTCTATTGTTCTGTCTTCCAGCCACTGATTTTTTTGTTGTTGTTCTGTCTCCTCCATTCTGCTGTTGATCCCTGAGATTTATATTTCACTTGTTATATTTTCAGTTTCAAATTTTCCATTTGGTTCTTCTTAATGTCTTCTGTTCTCTGCTCTTTGTTACCGCTGGGCCAGGGGTGGGATTCCAGCTCCCCACATGGTCCCCACTGACCTTAAAGAGGAGAGTTGTGGCCTCATTACCGGCAGGTGGGCATGTCCTGCTCCCTCCTTGACCTTCCGTGATGCTACCAGGCGTGGTTGTCTCATTTCAGCCTCAGCCTGCGGACCAGAAACTCTGCTCCCCATTCAGCCTTTCTTGGTATGGATAAAGCTGGAGCCACAGTTCTCTCTGTGTTGTTGGCTGGTGTGGAGTAATTATTGTCTAAACGTTTTCTGTCTTGTGAGGCTGCCTCTTTTCTGGTCCTTTGGCTGGAGAGAGCAGGCTTTTGTTGAGGCTGGTTTTGTTCATGCCTGTTGGTGTTTGAGTAGCTGGCTCCCTCAGTTCCAAGTCCAGGATGTGTGAGGCAAAAAGAAAACCCAAGGACTTCACCACCATGTCGTCCCTAGAGTCCATCCTGAGGTTCCCTAGTCAGTCTGTCTTTTTCTCCCTACCTTTCCGAATCTTCTCATGTTTGTTTTATGTACAATGTCCAGGGTTTTTAGTTGTACTTCACGGGGGGAATAGGGAAGACTACTCCAGACCTGCCTGGAATTATTTTTTTTGAGCACCTATGTATGCCAGCCCTTAAAGAGACTAATGACATTTATTTACTTATTTTTAAAGATTTTATCCATTTATTAGAGAGAGTGAGTGAGAGAGTACAAGCAGGGGGAGGGGCAGAGAGAGAAGCAGACTCCCCGCTGAGCAGGGAGCCCAATGCAAGGTTCAATCCCAGGACAGTGGGATCACAACCTGAGCCAAAGGCAGACACCCAACCAACTGAGCCACCCAGGTGCCCTGAAATTTATTTTTTGCTTTCAAAGAGCTCAAAGCCTAGCAGAAGAGAGAGACATGCAAACAAATAGATCAAATCCTGTATTCTAGTATTTCAGTAGGAAACTATATATGGTATGTTGGAGGCTTGAAGGAGATGGGGGTCATCACCCTACTTGGGATGGGGTGGGGACAAGAATGGCTCCTTAGAAGAAGCCAGTATACTCAAGCTCAACTTTGACAGAGAAGCAGATTTCTGGATGGACATGGTGGGAGGGGCATTCCAGCAGGGAAAACCGCGGGTACAAAGGCTTAGAGGTATCACACAGCATGAGGCCTCAGGCAACTCACTGCAGGCTGTTTGCTGGGGCTAGGGCTTGGCATGGGAAGGGAGTGGCATGATGAAACTAGAGAAGTTAGCAGAGGGAGGGGAGAGAGTGGGGACCAGATCGCAAAGGGCATTGTGTGCTGTGCTAAGCTGTGGAAAGGTTTGAAGCATGAAATTATATGGTTGGATTTGCATCATCCTGGGAGGGACAACACATAAGTACAGAGATCAGCAAGCAGTTTTTTGTCATGGTTCAAGTGAGGTGGAACATAGACTGTGGTGGAGATGGGCTGAAGGGTTCCACTCATGAGATATTTAGGAGACCAGATTCACAGGATGGAATGAATGAGGGAGAAGGTAGTAGCGTGGCTCTTTGGCTCAGTGGACCGAACTGAGGAAGAGGAGTATCAGGTTGTGAGAGGGCAAGAAAGAAAACAAGTTCAGCCTTGGATGTGTTGAGTCTGGAGTGTCTGAACAGCCCAGTGAGGATGTCAGAGGATGGACAAATGTCTCGTCAGAGAAGTTCAAGCCCGAGAGAGGTGGGGTTGGAAGCCATGGTGTAGAATTTTTCATAAAAACCATGGATCTCACCGAGAGGGCTTTAAGAATTAAAAAAGAAGACCAAGAACACTGCTGCCATGTGGAAGGGGTGGGCCGTGGAGAGGGCCCTGGGAGGACCCCGGGAGGGGGGTACCAGAAGGGAGGGGCAGAGCCCGTCATGAGCCTGTGTCCGTCGGTCTTACCAGAGAGGACGTTTCATGCAGGGCATTGGCCACATGAGTGATGGAAGAACTGAGGGGCCCCACAGAGAAGGAAGCCACTACCACTCCTAGGCAGAAAGACCCCAGAAGCCCATGGAAGCTGGAACACAAAGGGCCAGTCTGGCCAGGGCTGGGGCCGCCGAGGAGGCTCAGATGCTGCCAGAGATACCTCCTGAGGTACAGAGGGAAGGACAGAAGTCCCCTGGCTGCTCCCTTCTCCTCGCTGTCCACATCGTGCTACTGCTCCCTGCTGGCAGAACCCAGCCAGAAGGTGTAGCTCGGGCTCCGGGCCAGGCAGCCTGCAGGAACCAGCCAGCCTCCCCCACACTGGGAAGAGCAAGAGGATGATGAGGAATGATGTGAGGGACTGGCACGGAGCCCAAGGAGCAGGGAAGTTCAAGAAGGGGGTATTCATGGCGTCCGCTGCCACAGGGAGGTTAGCTGGCCTAAGGAGAAGTGTCCCGGGACTGGGAGATGAGGAGAGTGTTGGTGACGTAAAGGGAAGGTGCTGAGGTCCAGCCTTAGTCTGGTCAATAGCCGTTGCAGAGCTGCTGACCCAAGGCCAGGTGCACGTTCGTTCCCCCCTCAATAAGCGAGACCTGGTCCCAGACACAGCCGTTCCCCTTCCGAAATCTAAATTAACACTCCACTCTTGACCTTCAGCTCGCGTCCTTGCTGCTCCCTCTCTCCCCAGCCTTTGGAGACAACGTGTACAACATCCCTCAGTGTCCCCTGCCACACCTCTGAGACCTGGGCCCCTGGCTTGGCTCTGTGGGGCTCAGCCTGAGCCCTGGTGTCCGGGTATCTGACAAGGCTGAGCACGGGGGCTCTGCACCCTCTGAGGCTCAGCCCACTTGGTGATTTCTCAGCCTCCTCCCTGCCCAGCTGATTTCTTTGTGCGCCTCTGCCTGGCTCATGCTGCGCCAGGCTCGCCTGCATTGGTGTAATAACCCTGAACCCGTGCTTGGCGGAGAGGAGACAGCAGGGGCAAGCCCCATCCAGGGCTCATCAGCCCCTGTGCCCCAGCTGCGTTAATGGTCCAAGCCCTCCAACAAGCCGACCCTGTTTCCTCGTCTGCAATTAAGACAGAAGGCTCGTTATCTCTTCTGCTCCCATTATCTGCAGACTCTGCTAAGGGGCTTTTTCTCTAGAGCAGCACCTGCAGAGGCCAACAGAGGTTGACATTAACTCCTTCCCTGCTGTTGTCAGGAGCCTCTGAGCCAAAGAAAGCAGGCTAAGGAGGCAGCTGGGGCTGGCTGGAAAGGCTCCGGGAGAGAGGGAGGCACAGGGTCCTGGCCATGGCTCTGTTACAGACTCACTGGGTGACCTTGGGCAAACAGTTGACCTTTTCTGAGCGTGGGAAACCCTTTCCTCCCCTCCCTTCTGCCCAAGGAAGCTATGGAAATGAATAAGAAGCTGTTTGAGTTATCAGCTCCCTTGAGTAACTGTACAAATCCCCAGTCTTGTATTATCATGGCACCAATACTGCCAATAATCAAAATACTGGACCTCAAGATAAAGCATGGAAATAGCCTAACAACCAATGGTCATGCCTGAGAGATTTGCTTGTTGGGACCTGGAACTGCCCAAAGGGACTTGGATTTGGTGGGATTTACCGCCCCACTTTGCAGTGTGTCCTTCAGCAAGTTACTTAATCTCTCTGTGCTCTAGTTTCCTCCTCTGAAAAATTAGGGAATTCAACTGGATAATCTCCAAGATCCTTTCCAACTAAGAAATCCCATTACCCTCGATGATTCTTCTATACGACGCAATCTAAGGAGGAAGGAAACCAGCATTTACTGAACCCCTAATGTGTGCCAAATCTCTCACATCTATCATTATTTCCATTTTAAGTGTGAGAAAAATAAGGTTCAGCGAGATTAAATAAATTGTCCAAGGCCAAACATCCAATACACAGAGGACTCTGGATTCAAATCCACATTTATGAGGCTGTAAAACCATTGCTCTTTTCATGCCCCCCTGTTTTAGGAGGAGTGCCCATTTATTTATTTATTTATTTGAAAGATTTTATTTATTTGACAGAGAGAGACATGGCGAGAGAGGGAACACAAGCAGGGGGAGTGGGAGAGGGAGAAGCAGGCTTCCCGCTGAGCAGGGAGCCCGATGCGGGGCTCGATCCCAGGACCCTGGGATCATGACCTGAGCCGAAGGCAGAGGCTTAACGACTGAGCCACCCAGGTGCCCCGAGGGGTGCCCATTTAAATGGTTTCTTACAAGGTAGAGCTGAGTATAGAGGGGAAAAAGTAATCTAACTAAAGACAAAGAGTCTGAATTCTGACCCCTTAAGTTCTCTGGAATCATAGTGTCCTTTGGGAAGAATGAACAAAAAAGAGCCTTATTTCCTCTGGTCTCCCCGTGTGTCTGAGAGATTACCTAAGATGTGTGTGCAGGTTCTGAAAGTAAAAAAAAAAAAAAAAGTTTGTATAATCTTTTGACATTGAATTCTTGTTGCCGTCTGGGTAAACTGAGACCCAGAGATGGAACACAGCTGCTAATTCAGCAGCCTTCCTGGGCGGGGATCTGTTTGTGGGTAGCAGAGCCCACTGCAGCCTGGTGAGAGCCCTGGAGAGGAGCCCATTTGTAGAATCTCCTCCGAGTCCACAAGGAAGTGTCAGGGCTTGCCTATCACTCTAGCTGATGGTCTGGGACAGCTCCGATGCTCCACCAACATCTGGATTTTGGACCTTTGGCTCAGGTCTCTAATCTCTTCCGGAGTCATCCAGAAAGGGGGGTCTGAGGAGAGTCTGGAGCAGATAGGGATGGAGGGGATCCAGGAATCTCTTGGCTGGCTGGCAGGGAGCCCAGATCCTGGCGCCCCATGAGGGGGGGTGGGGGAAGAAGAGCCCCTACATTTTCAAACTGAGGAACTCAAAAGAGTGAGAGACAGGCCAAAAATCCCTACTCTGGAAGCAACTGACTGAGTCCTCCTGCCCAGTCCTGCCCAGCCCTAGCCCCATGCACAGGTGATGAGACCAATCTTCCTGATCTTGGGTTCCCCATTTGGACATTTGTCCCAGCAGCCTGTTTTTCTCCCTAGTCCCTCAGGCTCTGAGCAGATACCTGATCCCTTGTCCTTGGAGTCAGGCCCTAGGCTGGATCTCCCCTGTTTCCTGGTTTTGGGATTCGAATTTGTGATGCCTCATCTCTTGCCAAGGCTTTTTTATGGAGTACTAAAGACCCAGGGTGCCTGGCTGGCTCAGTCGGTGGAGCATGCAACTCTTGATCTTGGAGTCGTGAGTTTGGACCCCACATTGTAGAGATTACTTAAATAAATAAACTTTAAAAAAGAAAAGAACCTTAGAGCAACAAATCTCAGAGCATGTTCTGTGGCAAGATATTCTGTGACAGCATGTAAGATGGTGGGGGGAGGCACATAAATAGGTTCTTGCAGAAAAATCCATCTGCCTCTTGGAATCTTGATCTGCCCTATGATCCCATTTATGGATCTGTGATCCCATTTTTATGAAATTTTCCAAACTGGCAATTCCATACAGACAGAAAATAAATACGTGGTTGCCAGGGGCTGGGGCTAGGGGGATATAGGGCTTGACCACTAGTGGGGATGGGTTTCTGTTTGGGATGGTAAAAACATTCTGGAATTAGATAAGTGGTGAGCGTTGTACAACTTTGTGAGTATACTAACAACCAATGAATTGTGTGCTTTAGGTTGAATATTATTATATGTGAATTATATCTCAATAAAAAAAAAGCCCAGAATTTCTCAAACTTATTTGAATATGGACCCATTTTACCTCAGAGCATTGATTAATACCCAGTGGAAACGGTTAAAAATGGGGAAGGTTGAAAATTGCCATTTTACAGATGGGGAAAGGAGAGAGAATTAGACACCTTTGCCTCAGTTTTGTCATCTGTATAATGAGGATAATAATATTTAGCACCTTGTAGGTTTGCCATGATGTTAAGTGAGTTAATACATGTAAAGCCCTTAAAACAATGCCTGCCCGGTAAGTGCCAAATAAAATGTCTGTTGTCATTATTATCTGTGTGAGCACCATGGGATGGTCACCACATGTGAGCTGTGAAGCTTGAGCCCCAAAACCGCCCTGTAAGGAAGCCATTATTATCTCCAGTTCACAGATCTAGAAAGTGCGACTCCAGAAGGGATGCCTGGTAGCCCTTGTGCCGCTAGTGATGGATGGGGGGCGGGGGGGGGGCGCGGGGAATGTCATCGGTTCCTCTGATTCTGAGGCCTCACCCTGCCTCTGAGTTCCAGTCTAAAATCCCCCCAGCAGTGAGTCCCTGCCTGCCGTTCTGCGTGTGCAGGTTTATTGAGGTATAATTTACATGAAATGAAATTCAATGAATGTTTACAAATGAGTACAGTCATTTCACTACCAACACAATCATGATTTTCTTTTTTTAAAGATTTTATTTGGCAGAGCGAGAGAGCACAAGCAGGGGGAGCAGCAGAGGGAGAGAGAGGAGCAGGGAGCCCTATGTGGGGCTCGATCCCAGGACCCTGGGATCATGACCTGAGCCGCAGGCAGACGCTTAACCGACTGAGCCCCCCCAGGCGCCCCAACAACATGATCATGATTTAGAACATTTCCCCCTCTTCAAAAAGCCTGCTCACTTGCTGTGCCTGTTTTGGCCCCGTTGTTAATGGCCACACGAGAGGCGCCCAGCTGAAGAGGGCTGCCAGGGGAGCTGTTTGGTTGGGTGGGGCATGCGGGGTCAGAGACAGAGTGACAGGGTCACAAGCCAGTGGGCTGGGCTGGGCCTCACGCTTATCAGCTGAGTCAGCCAGGCCTCTTGCCCTTCTGAGAACTGCCTACTTGGCCCCTTTTCCAGCACAGCAGAGGCAGAGCGGGAGGCAAGGCGTGGCGGGGTGGGATGGGGTAGCGCAGGACTGGGTGGAGCTAGGAGGCCCGACTGACTGCATGGCTGGTTCTGTAACACTCACCAAAGACCCCGGACAGCGACTTGTTTTCCCAATAGCCACTTCCTCCCCACCTGCTCCCCACCCCCCCATGCCTTTCCTTTGCTTTCTTTGTCTGCTTACTTAGCTTCTCCCTGGCTTTTCTTCATCACCCCTCTTCTCATGGAGTAAGCACTAACTACATCACTGGGATGTAGTTAGCTCTCTGAGGATGATGAGCACTTGGGGCTGGATTCCCAGCCCTTATAATGAGGGCCTCACCCCTTCCTTCCCATCTTCTGTAAGACAAGGGTGTCACCCTGATTTTCTTCTCACTCTGAAAGTACCGTGGGATCACCTGGGAGAGAAGAGGCAGAGGGGGGAGGCTGCGGTAGTTGTCACCCCTTAGCTGCAGTGATGGTGGTCAGACAAGGAGATAGGTTCCCAGAGAGCCTCTTTTTCAAGAGGGGGAAGGAAAGGGCAGTTTGTACAAGCTCTCTGAGTCAGGGCCCAGCCTAGGGCTCAACTGCAGTGGGGTGGCCCCCATGCTCCCAGCCAGGGGTTCAGCCTGCCTGGGCAGGGGCTGAGTAGGCCTGGCATAGAGAAGGGTATGAGAGCTAGGTTGGCACCAGGGAAAATAAGCATGTGCAAATGTATGCAGATGTATGCAAATCTCTGCAGACTGCAGTGCTGGCTCAGGGTAGGACATCCACAGCCCCACCCTGGGCCCCACCCCAGGTGTGACATGTCCTGGCCTAGGAATCCCTTCTTCCTGCTTCTCCCTTCCAAGGGCCTCTCTTCTCTTTCAGTGCCCCCACCCCACAGGAGGTCTGGGAAAGTGAGGAAGCGGTGTCCTGAGGGGGGAGGGGGAGGGAAGGGACATGACCCCATACTGAGAATGACAGCACCTGAATGGGACCAGACAAGCCAAGCTCTTGGTTGCAGTTCCTTCCTGCTCAACCCCAGACATAAAAAATTCCACCTTCCAGGTGGGACAACACTGCTCAGGGTCAGGGCCATCATAGGTAGGGCTTGGCAATGTCTCAGGGTCAGGCTAAGCAAAGAGAACAGTCTGTGACCCAGCCTCTCTGTCTCCCCTCTCAATCTCCCACCCTCCTCTGTCCCTGCAGCAGAACCGCTCCTCCCTGGGGGGTGGGAGAAGGGCCCTGGGGTGTGGGGAGCGTCCCCTCCTGGGTGGGAGGCAGACTCTCTTGGTTTGGGCTTTCAGGTTCTAAACCCCTGCCTGTCCTCCTAGCTTCTCTGCTCACGTTCACTTCCCCCCATCTGCCATAGGCAAATCCATGTGGAATGAGCAACAACAACACAGTCCTGGTCCAGAGTTGGAGGGAAAGACATATAGGCCTTGCTCTGAGAAAGCCTACAGTCTCCTGTAAATGGTGCCATTGGGGATGAAGGCTTAAGAACCAGCAGAATTGTATCACTGCAGGCCTGGAGTGGAGTCTGGGGAGCTTCTAGCTCTACCCCTCATGTGCTCGTTCATGAAACTGCCAGAGTGTGGAAGGGACTTTGAGAGAGCCACACAGCTGGGCTCTAGGGCTGGGCTCAGACAGGGCTGGAACTGGACCCGGGGTCTCCCTATTTCCACGCTGGTCCTGTAGGCCACACCTGGCTCACTTATTCAGTTCAGTGGCAGTGAGGGGGGTAGTCAGTGAGTCGGACTCATGACTTGAAGAATGGGTGGCCTGAACCAAAAGGCTTCCTGGAGGAGGTGGTGTCAAGATAGCTCTAGAGGCTAAGATGCACAAAGTGTGGCAGAAGGTAACTGGTTGTACCCACTAGGAATGTGAAGGAAAGCTTCATCTTGTGCCCCAGATGGCAAAGTGAGGTTCATTGCGGGAAGGGGCAGAAGGCCCCACAGCCAAGTGGGATAAGGAGCCAGCCCTTATCTCCCAGCTCTGAGCTCTACCTGTCGGACCAGGAGCAAGTCCAGTGGTTCCTGGGGATTCCCTTGGGGGACCCTTTCCTGTCACTCTCCAGTGCTGCCATTCCCATATTGGGGCCGTAGCCCCTCCAAGTCACATCTTCCCACTCTTCCTGATTACTGGGGGCCTCTGTAGATACTGGTTAGCCCGCACAGGGCCCCCATCGTCAGACATTGCCAAGTGCTGCCTGCCATGGCCCCGGACCCTGAGCAGCGTTGTCCTATCTAGAAGGTGGACATTTACGTATCTGGGGCTGAGTAGGGACTGCAACCCAGAGCTTCGGGCGGGGCTGGGGAAAGAGGTGCTCGATCACAGCCCTGGCTCTGGCTTTCTGAGGCCTTAAGTGACTGATGCTTTTCCCAGCCCCAGCCCAGCTCCAGCTGCAGTCCCTGTTCATCCATCAGCCTCACGAAACCTGTCAGCAGGTTGAGGCTACTTTGGTTCTCAGGCCTCGGTGCACTCTTGGTCAGAGACAACTTCCCCTCCCCTGGGGGGTACTAATACAGGCCCGTAAATGAAGACATCTGCTCTCCCTCCAAGCCCCGGGAACCTGGGCCCTACAAAATGTACCCCTGTTTTCTTTGGCCCTTTTGAGCTTTCCTCCAGTTAGTCAGGCCCTGCGGCAGTGGCTAGACACAGATGAGTCAGAAGACTGCAGAACCAAATCCAGAACCAGGAGTTTATCCAAACGTCAGTGACCTTTCCCTGCTGATTCCTCATTTTCTCAAAGCTGTTCTTTAAGCTCTTTTGTCCTGGGCCTGCACCACTGTGTTTGCAATTGTTTTTAAGTTTCTTGGACAGTATCTCTGCTGGTACTATCACGGGATGGGGGAGCAGCTTACCACTGATCCCGGATTCTGTCTCCTCTCCCACTATCAGACTGGGGCTCCCAGTGGCCTCGGTGCAGGCTCCCAATCCTGAGTCCACCATCTTCCAGGTTATCCCTCCTCCTTCTGCTCCAGCTGCAGGTGCAGGGAGAATCAATGAGCCTGGGGCCATCAGAGGCTCACTGGGATGGTGATGAATTAGGAGCATGTGTTAAGACTTTGACTTTAGGCCCTGGGGGTCAGTGTAGTAGGACCACCCTCAGAGCAGGTAGGAAGAGGCCAAGTGCACCCAGCTGCTCTGAGAACACCGCCAGCGAAGAGCTAAGGGCTGAGGAATCTAGCCTGTTTACTGGTAAGTGAGTAGCACTTCCCAGCCCTATTGATAACTCAAAAGGCCATCCGGAGCCCTGACTATTCTTAGCCCCATGCTGTGGAGTGCATCATGAGGGTAAGGACTCATTTCCGTCTTGTGCACTTCAGAGCCTCCCAGATTGGAAGGTTGGGGCTCTCAGAGTGACCCAGGAGAAAGGGAGGGGGGAGGAGGCTGCTGGAATGAGATGCGGAATGCTCCCAAGCTGATAGGGTCTGGCAAGGCTGCAGGAGAAAGCATTAGGAGCTGGCTTGTGGGAGAAGTCAGACTAATTTTGAGGACATTTCAGGACCAGTAGCCACCAGCAGAGCTAGGTTAGTCCAGACTGCTAACAGAGCCCTTTGTGGAGCCCTCTTTCAGCAAGGAGAATTGCTGAGGCCTGGCCCTGCTAGACCTTGGGGGAGCTGAAGCTCTGGGTTAATACAAAAGGAGAGTGAAGGAAAGGCAGGTTGGGAGGTGGACAGTATCCCTTGAGGAAGGATCAGAATAGATTCTCTCTGTGACACATGGATAGTAAGTGAGGTGAGGTGAGTGAGGGGCCCTAGGGAGAGGAGCTGGCCCTTTCACCAGCCAGCCTTGGCAGAGAGCACTGGGGCTGAGCTGCTGGATGGGAAGGCAGCTCCGGCCTCCACCCGGGAGCAGGGGAACTGGGAGCTGTCCAGCACAGAAACCTGCTGAAACCAGCAGGGGCCTGGCCTGAAGGAGGCCTCAAGGGAAAAGTGTGGCTCCCTGCCCCCTCTCTGCTCCAAGGATTGAGAGGCCAGCTTAGAGGGCCAGCCCTAAGAAGGGGAACACTGAGCAGAGAATCTTTGCATCTTCTCTATGGGGAGGGCATCAGTGGAGAAAGAGAAACAACAGGATGTTCAAGAAATGCACCAGTGAGGGCGCCTGGGTGGCTCAGTTGGTTAAGCGACTGCTTTCGGCTCAGGTCATGATCCTGGAGTCCCTGGATCGAGTCCCGCATCGGGCTCCCTGCTCGGCGAGGAGCCTGCTTCTCCCTCTGACCCTCCCCCCTCTCATGTGCTCTCTCTCTCTCATTCTCTCTGTCTCAAATAAATAAATAAAATCTTTAAAAAAAAAAAAAAAAAAGAAATGCACCAGTGAGGGGCACCTGGGTGGCTCAGTTGGTTAAGCATCTGCCTTCAGCTCAGGTCATGATCCCAGGGTCCTGCTTTTCCTCTTCCTCTGCCCCTCCCCCTGCTTGCGTATCTCTCTCTTTCTCTGTCAAATAAATAAATAAAATCTTAAAAAAAAAATGCACCAGTGTTCAGTTCTAAGCATTAGTCAAGTACGAGGTGCTTTGCACTATTCTTACACGTCCTGTACCAAGCACAGCTAGGAAGCCCCCAAAGGGAGCAACGTGAAAGCGTTTGAAGATTGCTTCATGCCTCTTGTGTTAACTGTGTCACCAGTGGTTTAATGGCTCACTAGGGTGGCCGCTGGGCCTGCCACATAGCTGAGGACTGATGTGTCCAAGCACGCCACCACGTCTCCAGGAGTCTGGGCAGCTCCTGAGACATTCATTAGTGGGACCTCTAGTCCTGTGTGCTGGTAACCTAGGCCATCTCTGGTGTCTGTCTCTGCTGCGAAGCTCACTTGCATAAGCTCGATGTTGTCAGGCTCTCCTGTGGGGCTCGGTGCTCTGCTAGGCACAGGACGTGCAGGAGCAGCGTCAGGCATTTCACCCGGACTGATGCTTAGAACGGATCACTGGGTGCTTCTGCCCCCCACCGGCCCTCTCTATTAAAGTTGTCTCAATAACCCAAATCTTCAGAAGCCCCACCTAGCTCTCTCCTTCCCTCTCCTCTGGTCCTGTAAACCACCCTTTCTTCAAGTGCTTCCTTGAAGCTCCCTCCTTCCCCCGAGAGCCAGGGGATGCTGACTCTGCTTCTCACCTCCATTCACCAGGTGCCTTCTCTCTGGACAGTGACGAGGGGCACAGTTGGGGGGAGGCTGGAGCCGCTGTGCACACTGTCAGTGCAAGTGGGGATTCAGGATTTGAGGTGGGCCCTCCATCGTGGCCACCGTCTTCCAGCCAAGGGAAGGGGGAAGAAATTCCATCCTAGTGCTTTTTGGCGGACTTGAGAGCAGCATTCCCTCTGCCCCCCTCAGTCATGGCGTGTATGTCCCCTGCCCCCTGGATGTCTTTCCCCACTTGGTGCAGTACCTCCCAGGCCAAGCCCTGTCCTTCCTGACCCAGCACTGTCCTCCTCTGTGAAGTTAGGAGCAAGCTATGGTTAAGTCCCCTTCATGCTTGTCTCCTCAGCTGTTCTGCACAGCACTTGTAGCAGACATGCTGTGGGCTAGCGGTTGAGAACGTCGGCTCAGGACCAGCAGCCTGGCTTAAGAATTACCCACTCCACTCCCTAGCTGTGTGATTTATAAGCCTTTTTTTTTTTTTTTTAAGATTTTTTTTTTATTTATTTATTTGAGACAGAGAGAATGAGAGAGAGAGAGCACATGAGAGGGGGGAGGGTCAGAGGCAGAAGCAGGCTCCCTGCCGAGCAGGGAGCCCGATGCGGGACTCGATCCAGGGACTCCAGGATCATGACCTGAGCCGAAGGCAGTCGCTTAACCAACTGAGCCACC
>NC_138374.1:112991094-113057268 GCF_054177405.1 Leptonychotes weddellii
GCTGTGTGATTTAGACAAGTTTCTTAACCTCTCTCTGCCTCAGTTTCCTTGGCTGTCAATAAAACGAGAATGATAACATTCTCTATGGGGTTTTGTGAGGATGAGATGAGGTGGTCCGTGTGAAATGCAGGGAGCGATGCCTGGCACATGGTGAGTGTTCCATGCATGTTAGCTATTGTTATTATTTCTGCCCAGCCCTGGACCCCAACTCTCACATCAGGCTGGGAGAGGTGGCCAAGAGCATATTCACTCTGCCCAAGTTTCTTGACGACAGGGACTCTTTTCCCTTCCCCTGACCCTGAGGTGAGTCCAACTTAGCCCAAAGCTTTGGACACACCAGAGATGGGAGTATGATCAAGCCAGTCCTGTCACTGGCCCGGCTCACGAGGAGAAAACAAGCAGCTCATCGGCTAGACTTGCAAAGAAGTCCTCAGTGTTTTTATGGGTTGGGCAAGAGCTGACCTTGTCATTCTTTGGCCCTGTCCTTGGCCCAGATTTAGTGCCTGGTTGTGAGATTCCCTTTTCCATCATGCCCCATCACGACTTCATGTCGTCATCTCTTTGACCATGTTTATTGAGCATCTACTATGTAGACAGGATCATACAAGGTACGGGAGATACAGTGGTGAACAAAATATAGGCCCTGCCCCACGAGAGCTTCCAGCCTAGTAGGAAGATAATGAACAAGTGGGATGGGTTTTAACAAGGGAGAGGCAATGGGAACACAGATCTGGGGTGGGGGTAAGGGAAATCATCACTGGGAAGTGACCTGTGTTGGAGGAAGGGGGTCAGTGAAGGGGATGAGGAGAGGGTGTGGTCTAGGCCTCCACCCTCCCCAGGCACCCAACATTTCTCGGGATTCACAGAAACTTACCTTGGCCAAACACCTTCCTCCCCTTTCCTTCCCGCCCCTCCCACCTCTCTCTGAAGGTGGCTTTGCTGTCTTTCTGGGAGCTGTGTGTCTGTTTTGACTTGGGGCTTCCTAGTCAGGTCTCAGTGTGCAAACCACAGACTATCACATAACCTCCTAACATGCCCCTGGGGCCCTCTGGTTAAAGCCTGCGGAGAGGATTCACAGAGACACCTTCCTGCAGGCTGTGGAACCCGTGCTCCACTCTGCTGAGGGCTGAGCAGCTGAGGGCAGCGAGTGAATAGGGCCAGATTTCCTCCCTCCCACTCCTCAGGAAGCTCGGCCTCCAGCACTCCACCCTGCTTCCTGTTTAGTGGGGACGATTTCCTGGCCTCTTTCCTTGCCAGCTGTGTCTCATTTCCTCCTCTCCCTACTCTTTGGAGCCCCAGCTCAGTGTGATGAGGTGAGGCAGACCCCTCCCTTGTGCAGTGTGCCATCTCCCGCCTGACTCCAGTTCCCTGGGCCTCCAGAGAGCAGTGGGAGGGGCAGGGCCCAGCTCTCTGCAAGGGGAGGGAAGCCCAGCTACATGGTGCCAAGGCACCAAGGTGTAGAGTTCCTCCAGCATCTATTGAGCGTCTGCTGTGTGCCAGGCACCATACTGGGTGCCAAGAGTCCAAACTGAGAGGCCAGCACTGTGTAGTCTGTGGAAGCTTTGGTTGGGGGGGCACTTAGCTCCCCCTAGAAGGTCAGGGAGGCCTTCCTGGAGGGGGTGATGTCTGAGCTGAACGCAAAGAGTGAATAGAAATTAGCTAAAGAAAGGCTTGAAACCACGGCGGGGGGTGTGGATAAATGATAAAAGTATGAAGCAGGGAAGGTTGGGAGATGAGATTGTGAGACAGGGAGGAGTCAAGTCAAGGAGGGTCTTAGAGCCCCCCCTCCAAGGAACTTGATTTTATTAGATGGGAAAGTCATGGTTAGACCCATAATTTGGCCTAGTCCTTCTGGCCTCGGTGAATAAATGGTGTGAGTGGACCAGCCAAGATGGGGCCAGGAGACCAAGTTGTGCATGCTGGTGAGAAATACTAATGGCCTGATTTAGGGCAGTGGCACTAGGACACAGGGGTCAAGAAAAGTTGGCAGGACCACAGGACTGACCGGACATCTTGGCCTGGCACTGGGGACCTGGGTTCTGGCCAGTTCTGGGTTCTGACTCTGTGACTTTGGACAGTCTCTCACATTTTTCCAAACCACAGGTTCATCATCTATCAAGTGCCTTCCCCACCTAGGAGAAGGAGCTGAGATGATGGCGGTAAAGCAGCAGGTGAGGGTGGTCCTCGCGTTGATTGCCATTTATGATGGGTAAAGGCTGTGGGGCTGCAGCCTGCTAGGAGCCCAGCCACACTGTGATTCTTCAGTTCCGTAGCAGGGGTAGATGGCAGGTAGATGCTGCCTCTTTTTGTGGCTGATCCTGGAGCTGGCAGAGCCCTACAGAGGTCATGGAATCCCTGTCCCTTCTTCTGGACAGGTGATCATCATCGGGGGGACATTAGAACCAGGAGGGATCTGCCCTTCAGAAAACATTTCCGGAGCCACCCATGGGGACAGGGGCTTCTGTTGGCCCCACTCAGCATATGAAGAGGGATAAGGCGGGATCTCTGCCTGCTGGTAGACACCCACCCTCCCAGCCTCCCCACCTGGGCTTTGCCTGGCCAGGGTGGGACCCCTGGAAGCAGAATCCCACAGAGGAGGGCCTTCTGGCCAGTTGAGGTCACGGTCTTCTTGGATCCCATGTTGCACTATTTCCTAGCTCCTTGTCATTTTCTTGTGTCCAATCCCAATCTTTCTGGCTGGAAGGGGACTTCCTTTTCCAAGACCCTGTTTTCAATGGGAATGGAGAACAAAGGCTTTATATCTGCAAAGCTCATTAGCCGGTCTCCCCTTGACCTTCACTCTGGGATAAGCCACCCAGCCCATTAACCTCTCGCTGGCTGGCCCCCACTCTGAACACCCCTCTCCCCCAGTTGCAGTTCCAGTTCCCTGTACCCCCTCATAGACCAGAGAGCACAAAACTAATTGGCTGAAGGTTTCATATGCCCCTGACCCATGGCTGGTTCAGGAGGATGGATTTTCTGGCAGCGCTGCATCTGTGGCGCCCAGCCAGCCAAATCCAGGGCTTAGGGCCCACTCTGATGTTCGTCTTGGGAGCTTCTCTCCATGAATCTTGCGTCCCTAGGAAATCAGAGCCTTTCCCGTGAGCCCCTCTTGGTAGGAGGGGAACCCATCAGGCAGGCTTGCTAGCAGCTGCTCTGATTCTTATTCAGCACCACTCATGTAATTGCTATAAAAGAGACCAGGCTAAGGGACGGAGGGAGGATGGGAAGGTGTCTGTGTCATAAACACGGAGAGATATTTAGTGGTTTTTAAGCGCCATAGTCATCTCCAGGGAGAGCTTGAGAGGAAAAAAATAACACTTTATTTGGAAACAATTCTGCTGAGAGGCAGGCTCATCTCAGCTTCACTTTCCCTGCTATTTATTATGAAGTGTTGTGTGCTCAGAAATAGGGGCTGAGTTCTGAAGTCACAGGCCAAGATCTGGGCTCCAAACAAGGGGGCAGCTCAAGCCAAGTTATCTGCCCTAGAGGAGAAGGGTCTCGAGCAGGGCAGCTCATCTTGTGCCTCTTGTCATCTCATTCTTACGACTCTTAGACACAGAGACCCCACAGTCATCCCTAAAAGCCTTTGTACCACTGAATGACTCTGTATGGGAGGATCCAAGGCAGAAGAGCTCCAGAAGGAAAGAGATCCTCTAGGTGGAGGGTGGCCACCTAATGACCCTTATCCCTTGGCTCATCGTCCCTGAGGCTTTCTCTTCCCTATCCTCCTGCCCGTGTCCTGCCCAGAATTATCCTGCTTAGATCATTCCAAGGGTGAACAGTAACCCAAATGCCTTCCTCTTTTCCCCTGGAGCATGGTGGAGAGAGGCTGAGTTTGCAAAAGAAAATTTAAATTTTAAAGTCGGGCGGAGGGGTGGGGGATCTAAATGCAAAGGGGGAATTTGGATTGGATCCTGGAACAAAAAAAGAACATTCGTGGAAACACTGGTGAACTCTGAGTCAAGTTTAGTTTATTTAATGGTAATGTGCCAATGCTAATTTCTTAGTTTTGACAAATGTGGTGTGGTCCTGTAAAATGTCAACACTGGGGGAAACTGGGCAAAGGGTATATGGGAACTCTACTATCTCTGCAACTTTTCTGTAAATCTAAAATTCCTTCAAAATAAAAACTTCATTTTTTAAAAAAGTTGGGTGGGGGGCACAAAAACAGACAAAGACGAAGTAGAAACTTCCAAGAGTGGTGAGGCTTTACAGCACTTAGGTGTCTGATCCCTCAATCCCAGTGGAAGAACAAAGGGCTCTCCTGATGCTAAAGCCCTTAGGATTGAGTTTATCCTGAGTTAACCACCCTCTAGTACTTGACAGACTCCCTACCTGAAGTTGAGTTCTGGAAGCTTCATTTCCTCCATCTTCAGAGCCAGAGCTGTCTCCTGGGATGTTTTGCCCTTTCCTAAGGCCTCTGCAAAAGCTAGTCAATAGTGGTCACTGATCCTCCATCCAGCTCCAGGGAACAACTCGATTAGAGGGGTGTTCAAACTCTCTTAGCTGTAACATGGAGAGCCAAGATTTAAAACAGATACATTCGAAACTAGTTAAAGCAGGGGAGACCCATTTCCATTCCCTCATGCAGCTGCAGCACAGTCTCCAGCCGCCCTTTGGAAAGGACCAAGCCCAACCTAGCTCAAGTTAGCCTCTGCCCCCCCCATGGCACCTCAAGATGAGCTCATTATGTATGTTTCTCACACTCGCTCCGCCCCTGACCCGCCAGAGGGAATGAGTGGTTTTGCAAAAGTCCACCTTTTAAGGATCCGAAATGAAAATCTCCCCAATCTAAACAATTGGCCCATGCCATGAGTGTCAGAGGGCTGTTCTCTCCCACCCAGTCACTGTCAAGGCCACCTCCCAAAGTCTTCCCTCAAGCTCTCTTGCTGCTGCAGTTGCAGGCTTTTTTCTCCATGTTCCTCCCAGGGACAGGAGAAAATGAACTGGACACCATCGCGCTAAAGCAACCCTGTGTTCTTGAAGCAGCAATGAATCCTTCTCTAAATTATCTTTTTGTACGTGAAACTACTTAGAGACATTCAGGCTTGGGCCACAGGGGCAGGCCTTCTGAGCCCCCTAAGAAGATTGCTCAAAGGAAGATGCTGCTCTAGGCTGGGGGGAGCAGAACTACGAGTCGGCTGTCCACCCCCCACCCCCCACCCCTTGCTCACACTCCTCATGGCCTTCTCCAGGCGTACTCAGCCCCCACGCCTAGCCTCCCCCAGGCTGGCAGGCCTGGCTCAAGCCAAGCAGAAATGGTCCCCACATCCCTCTGATGCCTGGTGGCATTATTGGAAAAGTCAGCCTCGAAACCACAGAGGGATGTAGGGTGTTGGGGGCTAGAGCTCGGGAAGCACTGTAGACAGTGAGACAGCTGAATTAAACAGCGTCTGTGTGAGTCACTGCCCTCCCGCCTGCCTCCCCAGTCCTGGCGTGAACCTAGAAGCTGGTGAGACAGTTACCTTCTCAGCCAGTTAAATTGCTCTCTGAGGACAGAACCAGAAAGAATGAACTGAAAATTACAGCAGAAAAGGTTTAGGCTAGACATCAAGAATCATTCTGTGAACTTCATGGGCCCCAAAGGATTTTTACGGTGTCGGTTTCTTGGGAGGCATCCAGTGGCTTGCCAAAGCTTCACCTGCCTCGGGGTAACATAGGTCAGTCCTGTCCTCTTGAATACCTCTTCTTCTAGGATGTGGTGACTTCCATATTCATGAACAGTCCTCATGTGGTCCCAGCATGGAAATTCTCATCATTGTGAACTAGGCAGAAATGGTGGTTGTACGCCTTTACCCATCACTGCTGTCAGGCCTCCCCTGCTGCCTTTTGCTCCTGCTGACAGAGTCATGGCTTTGGCAAAATTAATTTGCTTGGAAATAAGCCTGGAGGATGTGCCTTTGCTTTGTCTTACATAGTCTGTGTTCTCTCTTTCCCTGTCTTTGCCATAATCACATGTGATTTGGGTGCTAGGAAGAGTACCCAGGCACCACTGAACCCTTCCCTTCCTCGAAGGTTGAGAGTGGCCCCAGCCCAGACCTATAGATCTCCACTGCAGAGAGCTGGGAGTTAGGAGTCGGAGGGCCGGCATTTAGGACATCCATAGGGTAGGTTCTTGACCAACCTGCTTGAATATGATCTTCCTAATGACTCTCTGAGGGAGGGATTATTATCCCCATTTCACATGAGCAACTCGACCTAGAAAGGTTAATAGTTTGCCCACGTCTCAGACTGCAGGCGTGTTGGTATGGAGGGAAGCCAGTGTCTTTGGACATTGGGAACAGGGCTCTTTCCACTCCGCCACACAGCCTGTCCTAATCATGGTGATTAAGATAACAACGGGTGGTTGGTCACAAAAGGCCAACAACTGTAACCATGTGATCGACCCCTTGCTGAGGCCACCCACTATGTACCTGTGCTCATCACATTGTTGACTCTTGCAACAAGCCTGTGAGGTACGTGTTGCTCTTCCCATTTTGAAGACGAGAAAACTGAAGCTCAGAGAAGTCATGACACTTGAGAGGGTCACACATCAAGGGATGGGTAGAGTGGAGATTCAAACCCAAGCATTTTATGTAAAGCCTGTCATCGTTCCCCTGGACAGTAGAGTCTCCCTGTAGAATTTCCCCACTCTGATATTTAGAAACTTCTTTTTGTCTAAATTTCCACTCATCATGCTACAATGTAAATGCAGCTATGAAAATATATTAATGTATGTTTGTTTTGTTTTGTTGTTTTTACCGAGGGCATCCAAGCAAATACACAGTGGTGACCCAGCCTCAGGGAGGTTGTGTGTTCTCTCTTCTCGTTTCTATTTTTTTTCTCTTCACCCTGGCCATGTCTTCTGCTTCTCTCCTATGCCTTTGTGTCCCCCCAGGGTGTTTCTCTACTTTCCCACCTTCCCCTTATCATCTTTTCTGCTCCCTTAGACCTCAGCAGCCAATCCTGTACCTCCAGCATCTCGTTGCCAAGCAACAGGCTTCCTACCTGCCCCATTGTGTTAGAATCTCCATGACAACAAGTACTGCCAAAAGAGAGAGAGAAAAAAAAAGTTAGGTGGTGGTAGGAGGAGGTGGTGAGACCCTGTATTTCAGGACATTCATGCAGTTTTACCAGCAACAATTTGCTTGCTCTCAGGGCCCCCAGAGAGCATCACAAATAGCTTCAACCAAAACCTCATGAGATAACAAGTCATGAGAGTGACAGTCTGCATGCAGAGAGAGAGAGTCTAGCTTAGGGACATTTATGCGAGGGCCAAGGATGAGAGCCACAGGCATTTTGTGTTTAGATAGAGTGGGCCTGGGCCACGTGATCACCTTTCTGTGGGTCAGTTCAGGAAGGATGAGGGAGGATTTTTCAATAGTTGCTTGAGTGAGGTAATGGGGAATGTTTTCCAGTAGGAGATAGGTAGGAGTGTATCTGAACAGGGCCATGCCTGAAGCACGCAGCATCTAGGGAAGGGCTAAGGCCAGGGACAGGAGCTGGAGGATGGGGGCTGTCATAAACAACATCTTGAACCACACAGGCCTCCTGCCCAAGGACTGTGGGTGTGTGTGAACCCTGTGAGATTTTCCTGGTCTGTCCAGCTTCAGTCAGTGGTTGGTCTCAGCAGCCTCTGCCTCCCCTTTCTCCCCTGACCCCCAGCACCACCACCCCCCTTTGTCTTCCTGTTTCAAAAGTCTGGAGGAAGCCTGCAGGGAAAAGGAGGGAAAGAGGAGGTGGGAAAGGAAGTGAGGACAGCTCTGGATTTCCAGGTGCCTGGACTGGTGTTCACAGAGGGGACCCTGGCTCTTGCCGCCACAGTGCTGCAGGCCTGACAGGCATTCCCCGGGCGGCTACAGGCCACCTAGGATGGCGGTCAGGTGATGGACTCAGAAAGAGGAAGGACTGCAGAGAAAGGGGGAGGAACCCTAAGGTGGTCAGAACATCTAGGAACTATCTACCTGGACAAGTGGCCAGGGACCAGCCAGGGACTCTCATGAAGGCAAAGCAGGACTTTCTCAGACATACTTATTGTTCAGGGTAGATAGTGCGTGGAAGACCCCTCTAACCCAGTGGCTAGCACTTGTAGGGACTCCACGATCCCACCCAACCACCTCATCTGGCTGGCACTTTCCTCAGTGGTACTGCCGTGTACTTCAAGCCTATATGCTAGGGCCAAGGCTCCTATCATCCTGTCCATGCACCTAGCCCTGAGCATTCTTTGCCCTTCCAACCCTCCAAAGCAGAACCAGTAAGGCCCCAGTCCCAGTATTTAGGGCTTTTCATGGACAGTGCTCACCTAACCTCTAACTTAAATCCCCCAAGGAGAGCAGTTCCTTTGTTCTTCTCTGTGTTCAGAGGGCAGGGAGAGCAGGATCTGCTGGTGGTGGGGCCACCCCACACATTTTTGCCTCCAGCTTTGCTTCCCTGCCTGGCCTGACCAAGAACATTGCGAAAGCTCTTGGCATGTGTGGCCACATGGAGGGCCAGGCCCCCAGCAGAGGCTGCAGCCCCACTGTTGAACGGGGCCGACCTGATGTATGACCCTCAGTGCTGCGAAGGAAGGATGCAGTGAGTCAGGCACTCAGACACCACTGGAGGAAGAATACGTTGATTGAATCTTTCTGAACAGCAGTCTGCAATTTATGACCGAGAATCTTCGTAAGATTCTCGCCTGTACCCAGTAATTCCCCTTCTAAGAAATAAGCCTGAGAAAATAAGCTGAGGCTAAAGCAAAGCTTGTTTGCATGTTTATCACAGCTTTATACATACTAGTGGAAAATTGGAAACACCCTGAGTGGCCAGTAATGATGGAATGGTTAAGTCACTTCTGTATAATGCATTTGCATGATGGTTTATGATCTATTAATAAGGATGTTTTTTAAAAACAACTTCAAGATTTTTAGATGAAAAGTAAAAATGCTTAATTCATAGTAAGTGAAGATATGTATGTTAAGTATAATCACGATTTTATAATAATATACCTGTGTATATATATACTATATATGTATCCTATATATATTATATTTGTATAGTATATATTATACTCATATATAACATATATGAGTGTGAATAGTAAAAAGCCTGGAAGAAACCAAAACACTTAATGCTAACTGTAGGCTAGTAGGTTTGTAGATGATAGGCTTTCTCTTCTTTGTATTTTTCTAGATTTTCCAAGTTTTTTCTAATGAGTGCTTTGTTATTTTTATAAGAACTAACCTTTATTAGCACATTCCACATGCTCCTGTGCTAAGCATTTTTCATTCTGCTTTAGATTGTTGTGTACCCCCCCCCCCACCAAATTACTAAGTTGAGATCTTAACCTCCAAGGTAATTGTATTAGGAAGTGGGGTCTTTGGTAAGTGATTTTGTCATGAGGGCAGAGCCCTCCTGAATGGGATCAGTGCCCTTACAAAGGAGACCCTAGAGAGCTCCCTCCCCCTTCTACCATGTGAGGACACAGCCAAAGGCAGCCACCTGGGACCCAAGAAGCACTTTCTCACCAGGCACCAAATCTGCCTGCACCCTGATCACAGCCTCCAGAACTGTGAATAAGTTCTGTTGCTTAGGAGCCACCCAGTCTGTGATATTCTGTTAAAGCAACCCAAATGGACGAAGACACACACATAATCTCATTTTATTTTTATAGCAACTCCGTGGGATAGATACCCTTATTTTTTAGATGAAACAATCAAAGCTTGGAGGGTATAAGTAACATTCCTGAAGCCACCCAGCTTATAAAAGAAGAACACCCCAGAAAAGTTACAAAAGGTTCATGCGGTCATTCAGGGTGGGAGTGAGGTGGGTAAGTTGTGCTGATCTGCCGGGCTTCTGGGTTTCTGGTCTAAATGTGTGAAGGCTAATAATACGTCCCACCTCAAGTGGCCGTTACCTCAGCTCTGTTTGCTGGGCAGCTCTGGTCAAACCTGACCCACCTTTCCAGGTGGAGGTGGCCCCACTCCGAGGCCCTGTGCCGGGATGTACGGGACCCGAGTGAGGCCCCAGGTGTGGGCAGGGTGGGACAGGTGCACTCCTAGGCCTGCTCAGCATGATAGGAGAGGCAGAGGAGGGGCTCCCAGCTTCAGGGGTGTGGAATCCCATAAGCTCACCTTTTAGCCTCCTGATGTCCAGCAGGATTCTGGGCCTTGGGGAGCTACACTCTGGGAGCCTCACAGCCCATCGGATCCTTTCCCATGATGGGGGTCAGTAGGGGGAGGGGAGAATTCTCTCCTGCAGCCTGGCCCCCTGCCTTGGGCTGCAGTCAGGCCTGGCCTCTCCCCTGCACGTGACTCCCACACAAATGTGCTGCTGCAGAAAGGGGGATGGGGGTGTGTCCTGGCTTGGCAGCATTGTACTGGCAGGAATGGGGGCCCAAGCACAGTTTTAGCTTGGCTCTGAGGGTAGCTGGTGGAGCCAGCAGGACAGGGGTCCTCGGTTTTACTCAAGACACACAGGCACCCCACGCTCTCTCTCCACTGCTCAGGAATGAGGAATAAGTTGAATTCTCTTTCATGCCGAAATTGCTTGCCCCACTTCTCAGATGGTAAAGTTAAAGCCTAGAGACTGAATAATTCAGGGAGATACCTAGCACTGGAATCCAATCCAGTGGTCTGACTCCTGGGCTACTCTTGACTTTTGGGCCTGCCTCCAACTCCCCACTCATGCCTCTTACCCCCACTCCCACCCCTCTCACATTCTGAGGTCTTTGAGGAAAGTAGGGCTCATTGTTGGTGTAGCCAGCCTAAGGCTGACCGAACTTGGCAACAGGTCTGGTCTGCACCTCACAGCTCAGTCTGACTGATGGGTTTGCAGTCAGACTGAGAGTCCAGCCTTCTCCAAATGCCCGGATGTGGCGTTCCAGCCAGGGTATTAGCCTCCACATGGCAAAGTGGCAGGGCCTCTGGGCTGGACATCTTTAAGAGCAGTCCGGAATCCCCCAGACCTCTCCACCCCAGCACCAAGGAACCTCCCTCCCCTGCCCTAGCCCAGTGGCCCTGGACTTTGTGTCCTGGAAAGTATGTGGGGCTTGTTGAGTGATATTCCTCCATCTGCCTGGCTGGAAAAACCATCCATGGAAGAACATTGCAGGCTTTGAGTTGAGGGAGAAAAATAACAATAAAGTGAGTGTGAGAAAGACGGAGCTGACAGGTCTAGGGGGAGAGGCAGTCATCTGGCAGGCTGCCTGGGGGTCTAGAAGGTTCCAGTTTCTCTGTCTGAGATGAGTTCCCCTACCCCCAAGGCTCCACTTACTCCTGCTCCTCCCCCATTCATTAGCTCAAGGGTCCATCTGGAATCTAAGCTATTGCTTGGGAAGCCAGAGTTCTGGTAACAGTGGCCTAGAGGAAGTAACTAGACACACACACACACACACACACACACACACACACACACCGGGGTGGGGGGGGAATGAGATGGGGGTACAACATGGACTGTCTGTGGGACAGCTCCCCAGGGGCCTAGGCAATGGTCCTCTTGTGATTGAGACCTCCCAGCTTCTCATTTGCGTTACAGGAAAGCATGGCACATCCTGGGAGCAGCCTGAGGGGCTCTTGGAGCTGGGGGGTGAGGAGCAGGAGGTGTTCTGGAGCAGAGGAAAGCTGTGTAGGACGGCCCATACTCCCTGAACCAGCTCACCTTCCTGGGAGGTATTTATAACCTGAGCCTCCAGCCCCCTGTGATTTGTGGCACAGCTTTAAGCCATTGATTTTCATTAGCAGTAAATCATTTCTCTTGGCTAATTGAAAAGGAACCAAGGATCCTGACAGTGGAGCCGTTTATATGGATCAAATCAGTGAAAAATGCCAATATGCTGATACAGTGCAAGTCTTCAGCTGGGTGGCTCTGGGGCCCCTCCCTGGAGCTCAAAATTCACTTTTCTCACAAGGCCAGAGGCTGTGAGAAACAACCCCTTCCACCCCCCCAGACTGGAGAACCAGGAAATGGACTTGATTCTTAGCAAGAGGGCTGGAAGTTAGAAATTTGGACAAACTTCCAGTGTGGAGAGATGGGACAGGAGATTCTCAGAGTAGCATTGGCGGAACAGTGAACATCTCTCCTACATAGGTTGTTTGACTGCTGCGCATGTCCTGCCTGTCGGCCTGGGCTTAGCCAGAAGAGTCATGAGGCTACGACGGATCACTCTTTGGGAGTGTGATGGACTTGCTCTGAGAATGCCAAGTCTGGGCAGTACAGCATTTGGAAGCCACCTCCTGGGAAAGGGCGTTGGGCTCAGCCGGACTGGGCCTGAAAGGTAGGGTATTGGCACCACTCTGATCATTTACTATAAATGCCAGGAAACTGAGCTATTTGATATTACCTGAGATTATCTTGGCCAGTCCCATCTTCCTCTGTAAGAACATGTTTCCATTTGGCCAGCAAGAAGACCATTCTCCCATTTTAAGGTTAAAGGAATTCCTGACGGTGTTGGCAGAGCCCTGGGCTCCAGGGGTGGAGATGGGGAGGAGAATAATGAGTTCCACTACTGTGGACAATCCTAATCCCCATTCTGAGCCAGGAGCCAGCCAGGCAGGCGCTAGGAGTACCGAGCCCCCACCCTGTGCCTGCCAAGTCCTAGTCATCAGACCTATTTCCTTGCCTCCTGCCAATGCTCTGCTCACTCTGTCCATGCTTTTCCTGAAGACAACACGCCTGGCTGCCCATCCTGTCCCTCTCTTAATACTGATGGGGCTGATCACCTTCTCTGCCAAGGACCAGGCCTAGCTGGTTTACTGGAGCCCAAAGCCAGGGTCTATAGGCTAAGAGCTTGGGGAAGGGGGATGGCTTCAAATCTCTTCTACTTTGGCCCCACCACCATGTACCCACATCTCAGATCTCCCTTTATCTCTGTCCTGAGAGACTGGCAGAGATAAGAGGCTGGGTAAGAAGGAGAAACATTTAGTAAATGGCCATTGCAGTCCTGTCCTCAGCCCTGGGGACCTCCCCATGATGCCCAGCCTTGGTGTCTTATGGGGAGGGAAGACTGTGTGGTGTGAGGAAGAGCACTGGACCAGGAGTCACCCCAGGCACTACCATTACTCAGCAGTGACTTGGGACAAGTTACTTCCTCTAGGCCTAGGGATGTTATCAATTGTCCTTATTCCCCCCATCCCTGCCTCCATGTGTGAGCTTTAACAAGTCTATAATCCACAAGTGTTAAATGAAAATTGTGTACACATAGTGAGGGTGTTGGGGGCCATTTTTCCAGGGAAAGCCTGTGAGCACACTGCTGGAGAGCCCAGAGCCCTTGAGATGAAAAAAAGATAGGAAGACAGGGCACCCTCTCATCTCTGGGCTGGATGAGAGATGGGCCAAAGGGAAGGGACAGGGAGAGCAAGCAGACAGACTGAAGCTACAGATAGGGGTGTGTGTGTATCAGTGTGTAGACATGAGTGTGTGTGAGTGTGAGTGACTGAGTCACTATCTATATGGTACTTGGTCGAGAGGTGAGGCAACACAAGTCACTTCTTTGCTGGGGCATCAGAGGGCACAGTTCTCTGTTCACTGAGGTGGTCAGCCTCCAGGCACGAGCCTGGACCTCCAACCAGAAGTAAGCCCCAATCTGGGGTTTGGCCCTGGCAGGAAGCCTTCAGGCTTTCAGGGGCAGAAGACAGTATGTAGCAGGTAGAGGAAGAAAGCTGGCAAAGAGGACTGCGTAAGTCCAGGAGTTTTGTCTGTGGTGTCTGGATCCCTGAAAGTCGTTCTGTCCACCCTCTGCCTCTGAAGAGGTTGCCCCTAAGCCGCGCTCATGCTGTCAGGACTGCATCAGTTTCAGAAGGGGCTCCATGAAAGAGGTCTCCCCACCTCTCTCACTAACCCCTGCCATGGTTTATTTTGGAAACTTCTCCAACTTTGTTTATCCTCCCTGCCCCAATCCCATGTAAACTGTCTGTCCTATTCATACTCAAATAAGGAAATAGAAATTTAGGTTAGAGGGAAGCATATAGTGATAACATTTATGTTATTCTGATGGAAGTGGGTGACAAAAGGTACCAGTGGGAAATTTGAGTAGAACAGAGAGAAGGGAGGGAGATACATGCTGTGCTGATGATCTATTTGACTCAATAATAACTAGCATTTATTCAGTGATTTGTATGAGCCAGGCACTGTCTTAAGTGATTTTCCTATTATAACTCACTGAATTTTTATAACAACACTATAAAATATTGTTATTATTATTATTCCTGTTTTACAGATGAGGAAGCAGACCAAGGAGGTTAGGACCACAAGCTAGGAATCAACCCTGCAAGCTAGATTTGCCTGGGGGTGGGGGAGAGGAGGGGTGTTGGAAAGATGCGGAGGGAGGCTATAGGAAGGGGGTGGTTCTGGCTCCTGGTCCTGTGTTCTTAACCACCACCCTCTACTGTGCAGGGTCTGTACCTCAGTGCTTGAATCCAGAGACACTCTGAACCTTTACCATGAATTATTCCAGTATTTTTCTTTCCTTCCTGAGAAGCCAAGTTTTTTCTTCCTATTTTGTAGCTTTTAAATAACACACCAGGGAAGAGAAATAATTTGCCCAAATTCACTCAGCCCGTGATGGAATTATCTGACCAGCACCCAGAGTCCCACTTCCCGGATGGTTTTTGTTTGCTTGCATTTCCTCCCTCCCTCCCTTCTTTTCTTCCCTTCCCTTCCTTTCCCTTCCCTCCCCTTCCCTTGCCTTCCCTTCCCTTCTCTCTCTTCTCTTCTCTTTCCTTCCATATCCAACCTCTCGGTGCTGTGGTTAAAATATTCTGACTTTTGGAAACGGACGTCCTAACTACATTCACAAAGCGCAGACGCGGCTCCTTTAACGGGGCCACTGCAGGAGGAGCTGTCCTATCAGCACCACGGCCGCCGCCCCGCGCGCCCCGCGCACCCCGCGCGCCCCGCCCACCCCGCCGCCGCTGCGGGAGCCTCAAGGGCAGAAAGGGCTGCGGAGAGTCCTGGCGGGGAACCTGCAGCCTGGCTAGTCCTCCAGACCTGGGAGGGACCGCTGAATACAGTGCCCGCTTTCCCTCCCTTCATCCCTCCTCTGGCCCCGCAGATCTGAGGGAGCTGGCGCTTAAGCTCTCACCACATTCTGAGCTAGAGTAAAATATTTATAGGCCAAAAATACTTCCTGGCTCTGGGGTTTGCAGAACATTGAGGAGCCACTCGCCTCTGTTTGTCCTGATGGGGCCTGAGGCCAGAATGATTCAAGGCTGAAAAAGGGAGGTTGGGGGTGGAAGGGAGTCAGTGGGGTGAGGGGTGGGGAGGCCTGGACTGAGTCTGTAGGCTGAGCAGCAGAGCAGGGTAGTTCTAGGCCCAGGCTGGTTCCACTGTGCCTCTAATATTGGCTCTCCCATTTACTAGCTGTGTGATCACAAGCAAATTCCTTAGCCTCTTTGTGCCTTGGTGTCCTTGCCTTTGACGTGGGAATGATGATATAATACCACCAACTCATAGGGCAATTGCAGGTTAATATAGGTAAGGAACTCAGAACAGTGCCTGGCATGCAGTTGGTAAATGCAACTAAAAAGTGTTGGATTTAAAAATAAAACAGCCCCAGGTGGAGAATCGACATTCTGGGTGTAGCCTGGAAAAGGTGGAGTGGGACAAGGTGGAAGTACATGTTGGGTAGGGCTGCACACTGTGTTCAGGGACTGGGACTGTGCCCCATTTCCCTGGAAGCCACCGGCCTCTGGACTCATCTGACATCCATCAGACTATTCCAAATAGTCTGTTTCAATTTGTCTCCTTCCCTTCTGAGAAGAAGGGCAGCTATTCTCCTTAATATAATTTTGGCCATTTCTTGAGCGTCTACTATGTGCCAGGCACCATGCTGGGTATCTCATCTTTATTCTCTCATTGAATCTTTACAAAACTCTAAGACTGCTTTTTACAGATGAGGACTTTGGGCTCAGAAAAGTTAAAATAGCTTCTCTAAAGCCATATAGCAAGAAGTAGCAGATCTAGGATTTGAACCCAGGTCTTCCTGACTCAAAAGGCGTTACTCTTTCCACTACAAAATTTCCAAATGTCTAGTTTCCTACCCTGTCCACTGGTGGGCGTTGGGTGTTATCACATCCAGCACGGACAGTGTTTTTCCTGTTGATGCTATCGATTTCTGATCAGAGCCTGGCAGGTACTCTGATCCTCCTTTGCTCTGCTGGAGGCTCCAGATGAACCAGGCCATGCAGCCTCCATCCCTGGCCCATCTGGGAGGGAGGGGCACTTGAAAAAAGGGTTCTTTGTCCTTGTGATCATAACAACAATACTTGTTGAATCCTTACTATGTCCCAGGTACTGTTCTAAGCACTACCTTTATTCACTAATTTACTCTTCAAAGCGATGAAGAGGTAGGTCCTGGTGTCAGCCTCATTTTACAGATGAGGAAACTCAGAGTTTGTGGAATTTGCCCAAGTTCACATCATCAGCAAAAGGCAGAGCCAAGCTTTGACCTAGGCATTGTGGCTCCAGAGTTTATTCTCTTACCACTAACACTCCACAGAGTCTCTTCGAAGAGGAGAGTATGTGCTGGAGTGCTGATAGACAGACCATGGGCATGGGAGGTTCAGTCATCAAATCTACTGCTTCCTGGACCTCAAACCACCAACCCCCAACTCTGCTGCTGCCTCTTCCTTGAAGCCTTCCCGGATTCTGCCTCATCAACACTCACACACACACACATCCCCATAGCACTTTGTTTTGCCTCCCTTGACACACAGCATATGCGCTTGTGACGACTGTGCATGTTTCTCCCTACCAGACTGTTGGCTCCTTGAGAGGAGAGCCTGGGTCTCAGCCACTGTGATTGCCACAGCATCTGGCAAAGCCCCTGGTGTATGGGAGGTCTCAACCAAGGTGTGTTATTGATGAACAAAGGGATCCTGTTGTGAATCCTTTCGAAAGTGCAATGAGCTTTGTTAATAGGAAGTACTAATTCCCTAATGTAATTTATTGAAGACAGGGATCCCCAGAATGAGTGAACTAAGGGACACTTGAGACCCTCTTCTTGAATCTGCTCACTGAGGTTAAGTGAAATTTCAGATCAGAGCACTTAGAAGGAGGAAGAGAGAGCAAGTTTAGGAGTAGGGGATCTGGTAGGATCCCCCAATACCACATGTGTGTGCACACACATATGCACATACATGTTCACATAAGAAAGAAGTAGGCTCCTTGCTAACACTCCCAGCTCCTAGCCTTCTGCCTGGGACCCTCCCCAGATATATTGTGAAGGTATCACAAAAGATGATCAGTACTGATAGCCAAGCTCTTTGGCTTGAACAGGCCCTGTACAAAAGACACATAGATTGTCCTGCTTCTCTGGGACATTTTGTCTAACAGTGAGAACCAAGAAATGGAGACCATTACAGCTAACCCTGTTGTATACTATGAAAGTGACTTTAATACTTCCTAATACCCCAAGAGGCTGAACATTTTCTAGATACCACCTTATTCAGCCTGCTCAGGACATGAAGAAATGGGGAGCAAGGAGGCAGAAAGGATTTCTCCTTATTTCACAGAAGGAGAAACTGAGCCCCAGAGCAAACATGGGAGTCTCCCAAATCATTCGGTCCATTAAGAATGCAGCTTGGATGCCGTGGCCAGTAGATACATGGTTAGGACCCAGAAGAGATCATTTGGACAGAGGCCTCACCCTTGAGCTTTGAAAACACCATTGTCCATGTGTCTCAGCTAAGACCCCACCCCCCCATGAGTACTCACTCCCCCCTTTTCCCCAGGCCTCCCATCTGTTAGAGACTTGGAACTCCATAGTCTTCCTCCTCAATCCCCACCTACCCCAGGTGTGCCACCTGCTACAAGCATGTGGCCAGACAATTTGGCCCATTATCTCCCTCCCCACCCCCATTTATTGCGTATAGCCTCTTATGGGGCAATGCCTTAGGACCATCTTGGCGGCTAGTACCACCAAAGGCAAACAGGATATGAAGGGTACAGGGAAAGCTGGCTAGATCTGAGGAATGTTGGAGAAAAAAGAGAAAAAGAGAGGAGGAGGAGGAAGCCTCCTCCAGAGCTGCCCATGACTGATTTCCTTTTCTGGTTTCCACCCTGTGAACTAGATTTATGCCCTCTTCCTCCCTCCTCCACAATCTCTGGAAGGCAAGGATCACAGCAAGGACAGTGTTAATATGGAGGCTGAGGAGTGCATCCTGAGGCCAGACATGCATTTGATGGCTGTGGTCTAGGGAATCCATCCTTGGGCCTCAGCGAGATACTGATGCTGTCTAGGGAAGAGAGATATGCTGGGTGTCCTCTTGAGATCTCTGTAAAGATCCTGAGCCCCTGTGAGTTCCCACTTTAAAGGCAAACCAGGAAGGCTCCTTTGTGCCCCTTTCCCACCAGGCTCAGAGAACACTGTGTTTGGGGATCCCTCCTCCATCACCCCAAAGGTGGTCTGATTCTTCCAGACTTCCACCTGGGATGGTCATCACCTCCTGTGTGCATGCTGCTCCTGGTCTAGGTGAGGGCTATCCTCTGGGGAGGAGGAGAGAGCAGGGCCTCCCAGCTGTAGTGAAGAGGGAGGGATGGGACTCCTGTGATCCTACCACAGGAATGTTTTTAAATCCTCTTCCCATCGAGCTTTTGAAAAAATGATGATCCAGTTAAAGCAGCAACTGCATCTGCTCCATTGGCAAGTGAAGTCGAAGCAGCTTCCTCGGCCTTAAGGCTCTCTTGGCTGGAAATCTGGCCAGTCCTAGATGTAGGGCCTGGGAGAGCCTGGCCAAGGGGAGCCTGGGGATGCTTTGAGGACAGTGTAGGTGAGTTGGGCTCTTGGGGGGATCCCTGAGCACTACAATGTGGGTAGGGGAGCAGTTCACAGGAGAGCTGCAGGCAGCACCAAGATGCAGTTCTGGGTTCTATCACAGACATATCTCCTGGAGGGGGTGGGCGGGGGTGCCTACATGGCCATGGTCCCCACACTGGGGTTTGATGGGACTAGGCCTAAGGGGAGAGGCAGGAGTGGCCTGGGTGGTACTGTGCCAGTGGAGGGATTGACCGTGGGAATGCTGAAGTCTCAGGGGTGCGAGCTGTAGTGGGTCGGTGGTCTTAGGACCTTCTCATGGGTGGTCAGCTGATTCGTTCAGTTGGCCAGTGCGTGGCTCAGCTCTGTGCTGGAGGCCAAGGTCAGCAGCTCAGGGACCACACACACCTTTGATCAGGTCTATTCTTAGCCCTCTGGTCCTGTTGGGTGTTGTCACTGATGCGTGTAGCTGATAACTAGTGCAGTGGCTGGACAGGAGGATGACAACGTGAATCTACTCTTACCTCTACTGGGGAAGAATTCTCGCTACCATCCTGAGGCCAGGCTAAAGCATGGTGTTCCTCCTTATAGTAAAGACCCCCTATTTCTCCACCTGACTGCAGTTGCTCGATTTTGTCCTATTCTTATTTTGCAGACTGCTGTTACCCTCTGGGATCTCTTTGTCGAAGTACTTCTCAGGCCCTCCTGTGGGGCTGTCCTTGGCAAGTTGGGGCTGGGGACGGGGCACTGTGCCCTCCATGGGAGACTGTGGGCAGGCAGAGGGTGACTTAGAGTGTCCTTTCGGTCTACAGCCTGTTAGGTGGGCATGAGACAGATGGGAAGGAGGCAGGAGTCAGGCAAGCCTTGGATGTCGTCCTGTGGGCCTAGGTGATGGGCAGCCACTGGAGAAGTGGAGGTAAGCTGGTCGTGGTCACCTGAACACACATGGCTTTGCCTTCTCTGCTGGAGGAGGTGGGGGCTACTTTAGTTCATCCAGTAATGGCATCAAATCATTAAAGTACAAATTAGAGGAAAGGAGGAGGGGGTCAGAGCATTTCTCTTCCTAGAGGAAATTATTTCCTCCGTTAGCAGAACAGTCCTCTAAGCCCTGACTCTCAGTCATTTCACACTGTAGTTCTATAAATCCATCGATGTTTAGAGGTCTATATTGACTTCTCACAGTTTAGCCTGTAGCTGGTCCTGGGCCACAGAGTCAAAGGTCAGAGAAAGGTTGACAACAGCCATAACCAGTCCCGTGCAGTTGCTGACAGCTTTCTCTGCAGTATGAAAGGGGACACCCCAGTGGGCTCAGGTGGACCAGCCATACCGTGGTGGTCTTTTCTCTGCCCACATGTCCTTTGTCTCCATCTTCACCCAGGGCCAGTTTACCCTTAGAGAGTCAACTTGAGCATTTTCCTCGTACATAATCATTTGCCTACATTTTTCCTCCTCTCCCCGGGACCCATTTCTAGGTCTGGCATCGTTCCCACAGCAGTGTCTGTGGCCCTGTGCCCAAACTGGATATTATACCTTTTCTAAAAGGTAGTAAAGTTGATAGCAAAGATGATAACATTTAATCTGCATCTCTTCGATTTTAAGGAGGACTTTTGTTTTTGTTAGGTTCTAGCCAATTATATGTATTATTTTGTGAATTCCTTGTTCAAGTCTTTTACTCTTTATTCTGTGGAGCATTTGCTTTCTCTTATTGATTTGGTAGAATTCCCCTGTCCCCCATATATGTTGTAAGTATTTTCATAGTTTATTGATGGCTTGAATCTTTTTAAAAGGGCTTTTGTGTCCATACAGAGATTTTCACTTTTATGCACTGAAGTCTATCAGTGTTTTCCTTTATAATTTCTGCCTCTGACGTGGGGCTTCCAAAGGCCTTTCCCACAACAAAATTATGGAAACATTTATGCGTGTGTTCTGCGAATTCTTTTATGGTTTCGTTTTCTACATTTCATACATTTAACTCTTTCATCCATCTGGAATTGATTGATTGTGTCTTTGTAAATGGCTTCAAATTCCCTTGGAAATGAAAGTGATTAATAGAGCAATTAATTCATTAATTAACATGGCGGGGAGGAGAAGCTGGTAGAAGAGGAGAGGTTGAAGATACGGGAGAGGGATGGGATAATTAATGGATCAAGGTCTGGGAGGGAAGGGATTGAGTGCTGGGCCAGAGGGTGCATAGGGAATGGCTATGAGGAAGCCTATGAGCCCAGTGCCCAAATCTCCGTAACTGAGGGGTAGGGACAGTGGGGAGGGACCAGGAGAGATGGCGTCAATGAGGACCAGTGAATGGTAGGAGCCAGGTGGCAGGAGCCTAGGGTCGGGGGGAGGTTTCCAAGTTTATGATTTGCGGGGGTCGGGATTGGCTGCTCTACCTTTGAGCCCAGTGGGATCTGGAAGATTACATTCCACTGGACAGGAATCCTGGGCACTTTTGTCAGATAAAGTGGCAGGTGGAAGGAACATGCAGAGAAAAGGCTGAAGGCACAAGGGAGTTGGTTTACTGTGGGCAGGGGATTCTAGACTCAGGCTACAAGGAAGGGTCTGAGAGGAAGGGGCTGTGAGAAGGAGAGTCTATCCCCGATCAGTGGAGGGGAGCAGAGTCAGGGAAAGTTAAATGAACCCCGTTTGTACAGAGCATCATGGTTCGCAAAGCACTTCCACATATGTGTCTACACATGAGCTTCACAGCAGTGTTTCGGGGCAGAGAGGTAATGGGGTTTGCCCAGAGTCAGGCAGGCAGACAGGCACTGACTGAGTCAGGATGTGAAACCAGGAGCCCTGATGCCCAGCCCGGATGCCTGTGCCTCCTCCCCTGACCCCGGCATCGCCTTTATACACTCAGGAGCAGCAGCTTGGGATAGGGCCTAACGATCCTCTTTTCTCTCCTCTCTCTGCAGGACAGTAGTCCTCACTGCTGCCTTGCTAACCATGAATGGGATGGCCAACGTGAACTCTGCCAGCCGCCCCCACTATGCCTCCTCTATCCCTGTGCCTCGAGCTGCTTCCCAGACCAGGACTCATACCCCGGGCGCCTCTCCCCAGCCGCGGCCACGCCAGGCCGGCCTGGCCCTGAGCCCCCAGCGTGCAGCCTCCCCAAGACTGGGCAAGGCAGGAGGTCCTTCCAGAAACTCCTCTCCTAAGGCCTCCCGGGGGAGAGGCTCCCCCAAGGCTTCTGGGGTGGTGAGAGAGTCAGCTGAGGGTGGTGAAGGCCTTTCCAGCTCCCCATGGAGCAGTCCCAGGGCAACCCCAAAAGCAGCCCTCTCCAGCTGGGCTGGGGCCAGAAGAGTTGGGGAGACACAAGGCACCCAGGGAAAGAAGAAGGTGGCTCAAGAAGGGATTCCAGTCCGCCAGAGCCGGGGCAGGAGCCCGTCCCGAACAAGCTCTCGTGGAGAAACTCAAATACCAGGGGCTCCTGAAGGTCGAAAACTTCCTAACTACCCAGGAAAGGATCAAAGAGATGCAAACTACAGAAGTTCAGGGGTCCCCAGGTCTTTGGAGCCTGATGCCGGGGCAGTATCAGGGGCTTCCTCCCCAGGGTGCAGCCCCGTGCCAAGCAAACGCCCCTCCCCCACCCCTGGGGCCATCAGCTTCGCCTCGGGCCATCAGCAGAGTCAGCCAGTCACCGCCACAGTGGCCCCCTTCCAGTACAGGTGAGCTGGGGGGTGCAGGTGGGGAGGGAAGCAGGGAGGCATGGAGCTGGGACCCAGCAGCCAGCCCGAAGAGGAGGGGGCCTCGGTCCATCAAGTACATCATTTTTTTAATAAAAATATCTTTACTAAAATGGCCACATTAAGTAAACTAAATTTTAATTATTAAGTGTTACACAGTTTTGAAACGCTCAAATGCAAATTAAGTACCTCTCTGGCTAGCCTGACTTCCTGGGCTTTTTCTCTGCGCTGGTGTGAGGAGAAACCCACTTACATCTAGGGTTTAGAAAAGCTTGTACACCATTCCCGGGACACGGCAGGGCGGGGGGGGGTGGGGTTCCTCTGCAGCAGCAGAACATCTGGGGGTGGAGGTGTGGGGGAACTACTAGGAGCTTTCACTTTTACTAGAAGCCAACAGTGTGACTTGGTCTCTGAAAAGTTCCAGGCACTCTTATACAGTTAGAGACATCCGGGGCCCAGGACCAGGAAGCCAGTAGTCCCACTGTATTCGCCATGTGGTCATGCCTCTTTTAGAGTATCACAGTTAGGAACGCCACATTTTAAAAGGGCATCGATGCCCAAAAACACATTTCAAGAAAGGTGAACAGGTTGGTGAGGGATCCAAGCAAGCGTTAGAAGAATGATTAAAGGAGCTGAAGCAGTTTACTTTGGAAAAGGGAGGGTTAGAGAGGGTCTGAGAGCTGTTCTCAAATATTTGAAGAGCTGTCATGTCATAAGATGGATTAGATTTACTTGGTGCGGCTCCAGAGCACTGAGTTGGCGTCACGGTGGTTAGAAGTCAGTTTGAGACAAACTGGAAGCTCAGGAGGAAGAACTTTCCAGCAACTGGAGAGGTTTACAAATGACTGATAAGGCAGTGAGCTTCCCGTCATGGCAGGAATTCTAGCTGACACTGTGATCAAAGGAAGTTCTCATTTGGGTGATCCCTGCCTCTGGGAGCATCTCTTCTGCCTGATGTACCACCCACACAGCTCACCCATGTTCCTTCTCCTAAGGAGCTCCTCCTGTCTGTGTCTGTCCGTCTGTCCCTCGTGACCTCCACTGAGATTCTCCAGCTGGTGAGAGAACTCAAGGAAGCACACATGCAGGGCAGACCTTCCTTCGAATGGCCTTTTCCCAATCAGTACAGTGTCTCCCTGGTGACTCTTTGGCTTTCTTCTCCTACCTGATTTCCTTCTACCTGACATCCTTCATTTTGAATTCAACCTTCGGGAAAAGTGTCTGGGCATTAAATTGTTTAAGATTTTACATTATCTACCCTACACGTCCCCTGGCAGATTTAGACTCTGACATTTTCCAGAGGTCAGAACTTCTTCCTTTGAACATTTCAATGTAACTTGAACAGAACCGTGTTTCTTCACTCAGCAAACATTTATTGCATGTTTGCATTTCAACAGAAATGGAAATGTGTTGTACCAACCGGGGCTGGGAGGGGGGGGGCAGCTTTCTTCACCATCCACCTCCTAGACCTTGCCTGTTTCAGGCCCTGGGTTAGGGTTGCAGGGAGGGCCGTGGTTCGGGCAAGGGCGGATTAGGACGAGGGACACCCCTAGGTGCCGCTGGAAGATGGAAGAGAGCCCAGTACACCCTGTGGGGCCTGGCGCGCCTGCCACGGGTCACTCTGCCAAAGGCCAGGCTGGGCTACCCTTGCAAGTTGCATAGCCAAGGAGCTACCATCTGCTCCCTAGAAGGCACAGACATCCTGTTTTCTTAGAAATCTCCTGCCCCCACCCCCGGCACCTTGGCCTTCTGCAAAGTCCCAGCTGCTCATGGAAACAGAGGTTATCGTGCTCCCTCCCCATCTCCAGCCCTGTCCTGCCCCACCTGCTTCTCCAGGGAGCAGATCGCCAGCCTTCTCTTGCCCTGCCCTATCCTCCATAGCCGTCTCTGTCCACGCGGTCCGGGTGCGGTCCTTCCCAAGGATGTGTATCTCCTGCCTCCTCTCTGACCCGCCACCACCTCCCTCTGGTCCTCCCGGCTCTCTGGACCCCAGAGAAGGCGTAAATGCCTCTCAATCCTCTCTCCAGGTCCTCTGCTCTCATATAGCTGGTTTCCGCAGATCTTCAACCTCATTCTCCTCTGCTCTCCTGGAAGAGAGCCCTTTACAGCTTCAGTACCCTGGGGCTGCCTTTTTCCATCTGCCAAGTGTTCTCTTTTTCCAAAAGTTCTCTCCTTCCCTCCTCAGGCTGGCCTTTGGTCAGACTTCAGTGAGGAGGGTGCAGTCAGTGGGGTCAGGAGGGTAGGGTTATTGGTTTTCTTCTCTCTGGTTCAACCTCTAACCAGCTTCCAGCATAGATGACACTGTCCATTCGGGCTGGAGAGTGAGGGGAGGCCTGGGGCCCTGGCCGAGTTTGGGGAGGTGGAGGCAGGCAGAGATGAGAGTGTAGAACCGACTGAGGTTAGAGACACGGAGGCTGCCTTCCTTGGTGCTCCTGGGCCAGTGCACGCCACTCACCCTGGCAGCATAATTATGGCACCAACAAGCATGACAGCAAAGTATTTGTATTTCTAACGCTAGTTCTTGCTACCTGCTCTGGGTCAGGCGGTGCTTAGCTCTACTTATATGATGCTATTCAGTGAAACATGTACATTACCTAGAATTCCCTCTCCCCAGTAGAATGCCCTATTGCTTTCTCACCAGTATGTTGCATCCCTTCAAAAACCCAAGTCTATATTCATTTCTTCCAAGAAACCAACCAACTCCAGTTTTTCTTTGTCCCCCTGATACTCGAACATCAGGCTGATATTGAATTGACAGCAGTACATGGTGAGCGACCCCCTCAGACCGAGCACTCCCCAGGGCAAGACGAGGTCTCCTGCTTTCTCTGAGTACCCCCCACCCTGCTCTATTGCAAGCCCCCAGCTCAGGGGCCTGCAGACACACAAGAGCCCAACACTGCCTGCGTGGCTTAGAGAGAGCCACGCAGGAGCAGTAAACACCTCACACAACCCTGGACTGTCAGACTGATCTGGGCCTTGGAGGCCATCTCTTCTATCCCATGATGGAAGTGGGACCTGGAGGAGAAGAGATTTGCTCTGCATTTCACTGTGAGTTAATAGCAGAGCTGAACCCAGAGTCCCAGCCATCTGGGTTGAAAAAAAGAAAAAACTGGAGAGAGAGGAAGACAAATCACAGTAGCACTGGAGACTCACAGGGTCCCCCGGCCCAGCCCCCGGCCCCAGGACCAGACGTCAACTTTCCCTCCTGCCTGCACAGCTCTCCCCGCCCCTCCTGCCAAGCTGCCAAACGGTCCATTTAGCTGGAGACAGCGGGCGGACGGGTGGGCGGGCCAGCTCTGAGAGCCCAGGGTAATTGCCTATAATAAAAGCTCCCACAGCCTTTGTTCCTGGGAGCGATTGTACGGTTGGGGTTGTGCTCAGAAGTCTGCGTGCACTTGGGAGCTGGTGCCCGGAGACCTCACCCTTCCTTCCTGCTGCCACACTGGCCCAGCATGGACTTATGCTCCTGGGAGTCGCTGTGACCTCAGCTGAGCCTACCCCTCCATCTTCCCTGACCTCCTCACTGCCTGGACTGTGAGCAAGCCCAAGGAGGCCTGCGTGCCCCCTAAGCTCTCATAAGGAGTCGGTGACCTGCGCTTCAGAGGAAGCTCTTCCCTCTGTGTGTGAACATGGCTATAATCCAGGCACAGCCTGAGGGTAGGGATCATGGCAGGACGCAGGACCCAAGGCCTGGAGTTACTCTGGGTTTCCTCTGTCCTGTGGGCGATTTGTGTTCCTGGGATCGGTGGAACACCAAAGGGTGACTGGCATCAGGCATCCCAGTGCCCTCACGAGTTCCCCTATTGCCCCTACCACTGGCCTCACTTTGCCCAAGTCCTGCTTCGTGCTGAGTACACACATGTATGCATGCTTGCCAGGGAAGGCCCAGCCCAGAGGGGTGTAGAGCACCAGCACCGGAGAAGAACCGAGCTCCAAGGGGGTATCCTTAGACCCTTGGAGAAGCTTCGAGGCCAGGACAACCTCTGTGATGAGTGACCACCCCTTCTCTGTCCCACAGGCTTCAGATGGACCAGGAACCTGGCCCCCTCCCTCAGGCTAGCTGGGTCCTTGATGGCTACTCCGGCTGCCCTGTTGGGACTGAGGAGAGCTTCTCCTGTGCAGGTGAGTGTTCTAGAGGAAAGACTTCCTCCTGGGCTGGGGAGGCCACCAGACTAGAAGTCTCACTGCCCCTGTGGGAGAAGAGACCTGGCTAGACAGGTCTTTCTCTTCACAATGAGCCATCAGCCTGTGAATTGCACTTTGAGTTTTTGCCATGCTTGGCTCAACCCAGGGCTGGTCCATCAAATCCAGGGGCACGTCCAAGTCAGGAGAGGAAAGTGGCCAGTGGGTGCCCTGTTTATCCAGTGCTCAGGTCTGGGAGTCACCAAGGCCATGACAAAAAAAAGTAACGAGCTGGGAGATTGAGAACCAAGAGCCAGGTTCCGAGCAAAGCCCAGATGAACAGTGGAAGTGCTGGGAACCAGCGAGGCAGCCCAGAGCCATCTGGCTAACTGCCTCACAGCTGCTGCCTCTCCCAGGACCACTCCCACACCTGTCACCTTCCCTGGGGCACCCGGTAGTCACAACATATCACCTGATGCATGTCGTACTGGTGCCTGAGCCTCAGGAGCCAGAATGTGAGGCTTACCAAGAAGAGCCCCAAACCTGGAACACAGTGATGCTCTGTAGGGGCAGAGATGCTGCGTGTCCCCAGGTGCATCCTCAGGCCAGTGTCTGGCCCCCGGCAGGTGCTCAGCAGGTGTCTCTGACTGAATGACTGGTGAGCGGATGGATGAATGCTTGTGTGCCATAGGTCAGGTCCTAGATTGGTCAGATTCTAAACTCTTAGCGGGGTTTAGGTGTGTGTGTTGATATTCCTGCAACATTAAAAAATACCTAGAGGATGACTGTGTACGCACGAGAGGTACTCGAGACTCCACACTGCAGGGCACCAGCTCTGTCTGTCCTTTAGTTTCCAAAGGGGGCTTGTCCTAGGAAAAGGATGAGCTTGCTTTTGGCAAACCTGAGATTGTCCAGCGGTTTTGTCTTAGCTTCATTTCGGTGCTTGGCTCCGGTGGGCAAAGTTCGGGTGTACGACACAGCCTGACCCTGATGCCATTGGACCCCAGTAGAATGCCATTCCTGCTTTCTTCGTCCCCTCTGTGCAGGTGGTTGGGTGTTCCTCTAGGCTGGGGGCGGGGCCCTTTGAGCCTTCTGCCAGCCTGGGCGCCAGCAGTGGTCTTGGGGCCTTTGTGACCCCGAAGACAGAGAAGCAACACTCACTCCATGGCAAACCTTGTAGAGGAGGTTTGTGGGGGTGGAGCCTGGGCATCTAGAAAGTGAGCCATTGCCTCCCACAATAAGTATGCCCGCAGAGGAACCAGGGCATGGCGGGGGACAAAGGAAACCAAATGTCACTGGCACTGAGAAACCATCAGAATTAGAATGTGGTAACCAGGAAACTATGTGGAGCTCTATTTTTACATTTGCAGTTTTGTTAGTGTAATGGCTTCCTTATGGGTATGCCACACTGTGGGAGTCTAATGATCTCCACCTAACTAGGCTCTCGTTCATAATCATTATCCGATGAGCTGGGGAGAGGACTTTCACTTTTAGCATCTGCCGCAGCCTGACTTTAGGAATCCCCCAGGCTCGTCAGCTGGAAGACCATCCTTACCAGCCAGCTCTGAGCATGTCCGATAGATCCCAGGTTGGGTTCCTCCATGAGGTGGAGTGCCAGTGAACCTTTGGAGGTGGGAGAAAAGGGAGAAGCCCTTGCTTCCTCCAAGGCTCCTGGGGAGGAGAAACCAGGTTCACTGCCTCTGCTCTGCCACGCCCTAGTCATCATGGCGATCCATGTTGGCCAAGGCTATGCTGAGCATGCCGACGGGTTGGATGGAGAGAGAGATTTAGGGTCTGCTTGTGCTTTGTAGGGGAACCTGCACTCTAAGCCTGAAGAAAACAGAGATGAGAAGGAGACGATGGAAGACTTCCATTTTATGCCCTGTTCCCCTACCTCTGAACTTCACTCAGAGCATGACATGATTCATTCATTCTTTTCTTCTTTCATTCAATCAACAAACCATCAATGAGTGTTTGCCTTGTGCCAAACACTGTGCTCAGCACTAAGGTAAAAGATGAATAAGGGGCACCTGGCCGGCTCAGTCAGGAGAGCATGCTACTCTTGGTCTTGGGGTCATGAGTTCAAGCCCCACATTGAGCATGGAGGCTACTTTAATCATAAATAAGTAGATAGATAGATAATTTAAAATGGCATTCCTATAGAAAAAAATAAAACAAAGAGATGAATAAGACTCTGAAACTGTTTCAAGGAGTTCATAGGCTAGAGATTCACTCCAGTGAGTCTGACCCAGAGGATCGGTTGGCAGTGACCTGCCCTTGTAGGAGCTGATCCGGCAGCCCAGTCAGTCCTGCCCACATGAGGCCCTCTAGCACGAGGAGGACACTGGCATTATGCTCCTCAATTTGTAGAAGGATATTTGGGTGCCTTGGAGAATAGAATACCATATCCCATATTGGTGTCATTCACAGAACCCAGCACAGTTATTGACCATGTGATTCCCATATCAATTTGTAGACGACAAGGGGCAGGTCTGCTTTCTTTTGTAGCTCAAACATCCTTCCTTCTTGTTTGTGAACCCGTCTTGCTCCCCATGACCTAGCACAGTGCCCGCTGATCAGTGTTTGGTGAAATGGTGAATTGAGAGAGTGAATAAGGAACCCAAGGTCAGGGGTTGTGGAGTCATTGATCCTCTGTGGGCCTGCTTCTTGCTGGCTGATGAGGAGCAACCAGACTTTCTTCTGTTCTCTTCCCAATATGGTCCTCTCAGGCATCCAGGCATCTGGGGGGACAGAGGCCTTGAGGGGAGCAGGGAAGACTAAGACCTTTCTCAGCCTTGTACTACTTTCTTCCTTATTCTGCCTGGGAATGGAGTCCAAATGAGGTGGGATAAGCTTTGTAGAGCAGGAAGAGAATTTCCCACGATGACTTGCCACCACACAGCGGTGTTGGGACTTGGCCTTCGTATGTCCCAGGGGTGTTCTGCACCTAGCCCATGGGTGTTTGTGTGTGTGCCCTGACGCACTCTTGGCTCGCTTGGCTGTGCTGGTGAGGGCCCCGTGCTGGTCCCATCTGCCAACACTCCCCTTAGTTGCCACCATCAGATCTTAATTTGGAAAGCCAGTGGAAGCCAGTGCTGACATTTCTGTGTGCCCACATGTGTGAGGCCGTGTGCAGGAGGACTGGGAAAGGTCGCCCCAAGGTTGACACAGGTTCCTTAATTACTTCCACTTTGTGGCATGTTTGACTGAGTGCTAAGTGGACACATAATGAAGGGTACTTTCTCTCACCATCACATGTGTTGCTGGGGAACAAGCTAGAGCTTCCTCCCTGCCTTGCTTCTCACACAAGGCTTGATATATATAGAATAGGAGGGGCAGTGTAGAGTTTGGCCTCATGCTGGAGTTGTTTTGTTTTTCTCCTTCTTTCTTCTCCCTTGTTGAGCCGACTCCATCTTGAAGCCAGAATTAAGTTTTTTCATGTTTTGTGGATTTGGGAGCAGGGATAGAGTCCCCCTTCTGAGAAAACTTGCATACCTGGTGTGCCCTCCGCCGGGGGGCAGGAGAGAGGTCTGGTCACTGCATTCCCTGGGAGAGGAATTTGTTCAGGGCTCTTAGGTGGCTCCAGCACAGTGGGGCAAGCCCCCTGTGCTCTTCTGGGGGCTTCAGGCCAAATCCAAGTATCCCAGGGCTACTGATGACTTGGAAAATCAAAGAACACAGGAAGTCAAAGCTCTAATGAACTTTCCCCATCACCCACATGTGGCCTCATTTTCCATGGAGAGCGATGTGGCTCAGAGAGAAACAGACCTGTTCACGACTGCCTGGTTCGTTAGCAGGGGAATTGAAGCCAGGACTCCTGCCTTTTGGTGTCCCCAACTCTAAAATGACCAAATGGTAACCATGACTACCATTTATTGAACACCTACTAGGTGCAGGGCTCCGTGCTAGATTCTTCCCGTGAAGTCCTTCACGAGCATCTTATGCAACCCTTTGCAGGTGGAACTGTTATTCTGTGGAATAGATGAGGAAACTCCAGCTCAGAGAAGTTACATGAACTAGCTTCTCCGGGGACACACAGCTAGGGGGGCTGTGCCAGGATTTGAATCTGGGCTTGTCAAAAAGCCCAGCCTTCCAGCCTTCCAGCGCTGCTCCCCTGCCTTCCCGCTGCTCCCAGCACTCACTGGGTCACTGGCACACTGTCTCCCTTAACCTCCGCCAAATGGTGGGGAAGGAAACAGGGTCAGGGAGCCACAGTCCTGCTGACATCTTCCTCAACGTGAGCAAGCCCTGGGATGTCACCGGCTTCTCTGTCATCCCAAACCTGTGTCATTTCATGCTGAATTCACACCGCCGTGTCCCCTGCCCTCTGGGGACTTTCAAGCTGAGCTGAGCCTGATGTCCCAGCCATCCGTGGAGAGAGGACGTGCAGACAATTGACTAGAAAACACAGGCCGAGTTCAGGGGCAGATGGTATTAGCTCTGTTGTCAGGGCTCAGGCAGCTCCGTGCCGCTGTGGGCCAGAGGAGGCTCGGGAGTTCGGGGGTCTCTTGAGGGCCGGTTTGGATAAACAGGGTGGCTGTCTGGGACCAAGTAGGCTTCTAGGAGCTGGGAGGGGAGGTAATAATAATACCGCGTAGCATTGGCTAGCACTTGCTGTGGCTTCCTCTGCATTAGGCCCTGCCACTAAGCACCTTCAATCCTTCTAACAACGTGTGAGAGTTGGAACAGCTCCCCAGCTTCGTATCACAGCTTTACCACTTGCTAGCTGTGCAGCCTTGGGGAAATGATCTAATCGCTCTGTGCCTCCATGATGATGACAGTACCTTCACGATGAGGACGAAATACACCAATGTATAAAGTGCTTAGAGGAGCACTGATACATAGTAACTGCTTAATATGTTATTGTTCGTTATTGAGGAGAGTGCTGTTACTAACATGCCCACTTTACAGATGAGGAAATGAGGAAAGGCTATGCGACATGCCCAGGGTGGTCCAGCCAGGATTGGAACCCAGGCAGCTGGCCTTCGGAGGTCACTCTCTTAGCCATACATGCCATGACCTTGCTGGAGGGAAACATGTCCCGAGTCCTGGGGTGCCACCGGGAGGCCGGGAGGGGCAGCGGGATGAGCAGCAGGACAGAGCCTAGCTCTGGGGGGGGCCTGTGAAGGAAGAGGCCAGAGAAGTGAGGTCATCTGAGGTACCCTGCTGGAGGAGTTTGAAATAGAAACTAGAGGGATCTGGATTCTATTTCTTAGGAGGAGGAAGGGGGAGGGAGGAGACTGAGTGACTTCTCAAGACAGCATTTGGCAGGGAATGGGATTAATCTCCAAGCAGTGAATTTGACCCAGTGGGAGCCATTTTAGTGGAATGTCAAAATGGTTCTCCTGTAGAGAATTGTCCCCTATACCCCGTACCTGTCTGACCTCGACTCAGCTTCCTTCTGGCAGGTTTCTGGAGATTCAGCTCTCCCAACTGAGAGGAACTTCTTTAGTTCTTCCTGGGAAGCCCTGGCCTCTTGTTTAATTCTCTCTCTGTGTGCCTGTGGGCCACGGGAAGGCCCTGAGGATAAGGATATGTACTGGGAGGAGGTAGGCCCAGTTACTAGGAATCTCTCCAGATCTGTCTACCCCTTACAACTTCAGAGTGTTACCTAGGGGGCTCTGGGGCTGCTAGAAATTTCAGCCATGGGAGGAGGAAGGAACCTGAACTATTTGCTAAACTTTCACCACTGTCCTTCCTTGACCAATGGGGAGAAACTTCCATGACTAATCCAGAGAAACGCTGTTTCAATGATGCCCTAAAGACTTGACTTCACAGGTCTTTGTCCCATCCCTTGAGGCAAAAGCTGGCCAATCCTGTTCACAGCAGGGTCTCCCTGGGAAGGCCTGAGGCAGATGGAGAGCCTGCAGGCAGCTTCATCTCAAGGAGCCCTGGCTCCAAGAGAGGCTTTAGTCCCTCCCTCTGGCACCACTGAATGGGCAGAAACCGGAACACAGTGCCCCCCCCTTCCCTGCACTTCCTCTATCCCCTTGATAAGAGGATTAGGGTCCCCCACTGAGAGACTTCCCCCCCCACAATAAGGCCGCCCAGCAGGCTTACATGGAAGGAGCTCTGGGGAGAGGCAGTTGAAGAGAGTGAGCGACATAGACACAATAAGCAGGAAGATTAAGTGCTGAGAATTACCCCAGTCATAATATTCCTTGTCCTGAGTCCTTTAAGAGGCGGAAGGAATCAAAACCCCGCCTTCCTGTGTGTGGCTCCCAGGCTGTGGGAGTCCTGTGCTTCAGAGAGAGCCGAAGATAATTAAAGGGTCAGGGCAGAGAGAGGGTCAGCGAGTGTGGGGTCATCCAAGCCCTGCGGGGAGGGGACAGGACAGAGAAGTGGTTAGTCTTAGTCATCCCTTCTCTCAAGAAAATCATTCCACCTCCACAGAGGGCTGGAGAAGCAAATGAGTGTGTTCTGTGTTGAGAATGATCGAGGTCACATTGATAAGAGAACTTCCGAGTGGGAGGAGAGCTCAGCCCCATCAGAAGTGGAGGGCGAGCAGCTCTCATGTTCACATAAAGACTGGCACAGTCCAGGGGCAGGAGCTTGACCCAGTGAGCTCACTGCATCCTTCCTGCCTGAGAACCTGGGTTTCCATGGGGCAGGAAGAAGCACAGAAGTGGTAAGCTCCTTGTGATGAAATCAGACTGGGTGAAAGGTAGAGTTCTCATCATGCTTTGAGACTCCCACCCACCACACCAATGACTATTCTTAACATTTGCAGAGCAGTTTTTATATACTAAGTAATTGCCAGTGATTATTCTATTAAAATTCAATGAAATATGAATCCATGGCATTCCTGTGTTAAGTTTAATGTCTCTTTAAAAACCTAACAAGGGGCGCCTGGGTGGCTCAGTCGTTGGGCGTCTGCCTTCGGCTTAGGTCGTGATCTGCCTTCAGCTCAGGTCGTGATCTCCGGGGTCCTGGGATCGAGCCCTGCATCGGGCTCCCTGCTCCGCGGGGGGCCTGCTTCTCCCTCTCCCTCTCCCCCTGCTTGTGTTCCCTCTCTTGCTGTGTCTCTCTCTGTCAAATAAATAAATAAAATCTTTAAAAAATAAAAAGTAAAGGGCGCCTGGGTGGCTCAGTTGGTTAAGCGACTGCCTTCGGCTCAGGTCATGATCCTGGAGTCCCGGGATCGAATCCCACATCGGGCTCCCTGCTCGGCAGGGAGTCTGCTTCTCTCTCTCCCACTCCCCGTTTGTGTTCCCTCTCTCGCTGTGTCTTTCTCTGTCAAATAAATAAATAAAATCTTTAAAAAAAAAGAAAAATAAAATAAAAAGTAAATAAAAACCTAACAAAAACTCTCATAAAGCACAGAGGTGCCTGCTGAGAGAATGGGTATAGCCATGATACGTGAGTGTCTTTCTCTCCAGAGTAGTGAGAAGGTCCCCAGCTGGTTCTGGGTCAGGTGGGTAAAGGTTTCTCCCTACTCTTGCAGTTGTTTTTAACTTTTTAGCATCAAGGACCTCTTTCAGAACCTGGTTGTCTCCCCAGACAAATGGACTCTTCACAACACAAAACTTATATTTGACGGTTGGTTTCACGGACCTTCACAAACCAGTTTGTGAACACACATTAGGAAGTTCTCCCCTTCAGTAATAATATCACAGCGTTGGCCAGACAACCTCAGGTTTGGACCTTTTGTTTTTTCTCATCAGGTTTTTGGGTTTCCTTGGCCCACAGTGAGGTAATGGGATTTATTACAAATGGGTCGGTTCTGCTCTAAAGCAGAATGTTGAGTATGATCTTTGAGGTTCCACTTAGTGTTGTGATTCAGTGACCTTAAAACAATCAACTCTGCGGGCGCCTGGGTGGCTCAGTTGGTTAGCGACTGCCTTCGGCTCGGGTCATGATCCTGGAGTCCCAGGATCGAGTCCCACATCGGGCTCCCTGCTCAGCAGGGAGTCTGCTTCTCCCTCTGACCCTCCTCCCTCTCCTGCTCTCTGTCTCTCATTCTCTCTCTCTCAAATAAATAAATAAAATCTTTAAAAAAAACAAAACAAAACAATCAACTCTGCATGGACAGGTCAGATTGGATTCTAGGTTTGCCCTTATAACAGGATACATGCACACAGGCAGTTTGTGTTTCCAGCCAACACACGGGCACAGCTGCACTCACAGAGGCTACCCTTGTCCCTCTTCATCCCCCGTCACAGGCCTGTGGTTTCCATGACAACTGATCTGGGCTGGTCCTAGTCTAGGGGCAGTGGACCTGGGTGTTGCAGAGCTCATCTGGAGCCCAATGTGCAATGAACACCCCAATGGATGTGTATGGAACAGTTGCCATGGCAACACACAAGCCAAACACATGTGGGAAACATCTAAGACTTCTTATCCTGGTCTCTTTATTAGCGCAAGGAGCACAGGGATCTAATTTTAAATGAGTGCAATTTCAGAGTCGTCTAGATTAGGTGTTTTCCTTCGGCCTTTCCCTGCTGTAAGGCCATGAGCAGAGGGATTCGAGAGGTTCTCCACCCCGTACTTCCACCTAATTTCTTACGTAACCAACGAGAACACGTTTCATTACAGGAAAATGGAGGCATTCTCTTAAGGCCACATAGCAAGCCAAGAAGAGAACCGGGACCTCCAAGACTTGAGAAGAGGGAAGTCCTGAAGGGGTCCTGCACTTGTTGGTACTGCCAAGTCCACTAGAAGTGACCAGGACCCCAGGACAAAGGGCATGAGGCTGAGCTACCAAGGGGCTGGTGGTGCTGTAGACCACCAAGGGAGTAATCCTCTGTCCTTGTCCCCAGGATTCTATGGGCCAGTTTTATTTTTTTAAAGTTTTTATTTATTTATTTATTTATTTATTTATTTATTTATTTATTTATTTATTTGAAAGAGAGTGGGGGGTGGGAAGCACAGAGGGAGAGTGGCAGGGAGAAGCAGGTTCCCCGCTGAGCAGGGAGCACGATGGAGGACAAGGATGTGGGGCTTGATCCCAGGACTCTGAGATCATGACCTGAGCCGAAGGCAGATGCTTAACTGATTGAGCCACCCAGGTGCCCCTGTGGGCCAGTTTTAATGTGACTGCACTCCTAGACCCCCATGCAAACCTCAGGTGCAGTGGGCATCTGGGTTACAGGGAGCAGGGGTGGGATTAGGCCTGGACCAGAGGATAGGCAGGAAGCATGAGAGGGCAAGGTTACCAGGTGGTGGAGCCAGAGCCGTGAAGGCCTTGAGCGCCTTGCAGGGTCAGCTCTGGCTCTGTACCAGCAGGTATCAGACTTGGAGAGTCCGGTCCTGCACCTGCAGCTGGACATGCTGGACTTCGGGCTCGGGTCCTGTTTCCTTGTATGATAAGAAGTGACTTATTGCCTTCCCAGGGTCTACTCTCTGCCCTTCCCATTTCACCAGATGGTAGGCTCATCCCTGTCCTGTTGGCCTAGAGGCTCAGGGGAGGTGCATCCAGGCTGCTGTGAGCCCTGAGGAATGTGGGTTGTAGTTTAGAATTTCTCAGCATTTCTACCCTCCTAGAAGCTCTCCCTGAAACAGTTAGGCCAGAGGGTGGACAAAGGCCTATGATCCCTGGCTCTACTCCCAGCCTTTGGTTTGCTGAGCCTGATTTTCCCCCAGCAGGCGGGCAAACAGCAAATCTCTTCTGAACCTACACTGCTGACCTTGTGGCCCAGAAGAAAAATTCCCAACCCCTGGGCTTGGGTGCCTCCTGGGACCAGAGATGCTGAGTGAGGGCCTTGCAGAATCCATATTTCTACCAATGCCCCGGCAAAGCAAAGTAGCAGCTGGGCTGGGAGGAAGGACGTGGATCAATCTGGGAAGGCTTCCTGGATGAGGCCCTTGGAGGTATGAGGAAGCTGGTGCATCCATGCTGGACCACTGTGTCCACTGGCCCCTTTTCTTCTGCAGATGGCAGCGAAGGGTGGGGCTCAAATTCCAGTTGAGACTGTCTCATATGCCAGGGAGCCTGGGCTCTGAGGACACCTTGCTCACTCTTGCCTCTGTCTCCCAGAGATGTCACAAAGCTCTCCACACCTCCGAGTAGAGCAGAGATGGAGATGTTGGAGAGGAGAGGGTCTCAGTTGTGATATGTCCCCAGGTCACTCCCCCAAAAAACTGGAGCTTCCCTTGAAGGGGCAAAGAGAGGGTCTGCTGGCCTCCCTGTGGCCCAGGGCTGCAGAGAAGGAAGCAAAGATGTTGCTGGGACCTCATCCCAGAGCCTGGTTCCCATTCCAGCATACCAGCTGCAGTGTCTCTCACCACGGGGTATTGAGAGGTCACTGCTGTTTACAATCCCCCACACATCTGTTCTGAGTCACGCATTCATTCATTTACTTGCTCGTCATTCACCAACTATTTCTGAGAGCCCACTATGTGCAAAGAGCCATGATGGGTTTTGAGAAAAAATTGATAATCAGTCGACCAACCAAAGATGGATCCTTGGGAAACACAAAGGAGTGAATGAAAAATTTTGGCTCTGGATGTTCAGAGATTATTGAAGTGGCTACAGCGAACTGTGTGGAGAGAGTCAGGGAAGGCATCCTAGGGAAGGGCCGAGGAGAACAGAAGACTCCAAAACTTTCTCTAAAACCAGCTCCTCCGCAAGTCTTCCCTATCTTGGTTGAAGGCCAGTCCAGTGTTAGAGTTGTCCAGGCCCAAATCCTTGGGATACGCTCCATTTCTGTAAATCCCACACACCCACACCTGGTCTATCAGCAGATTCTAATGGCTTCAGAATATAGAGTCTGACCACTTTGTGCCACTGCCAAAGTCACTACCCACTTCCAAGCCACCATCCTCTCTCACCTCCGCTGTTGGGACTCTTCTGCCCACGAGCTTAGCGCTGCAGCCAAAGTGACCCTTTCAAGGGGGAAGCTGGGTCCTGTCACTCCTCTGATCCAAACCTGCCAGTGACTCCCATCCTACTCAGAGTAAAAGGCCACGTCCTTGTCATGACCTAGAAGGCCTTCCACGCCCTGGCCTCCAGTTATATCTCAGACTTCATTGCCCACCACCATCCTCCCCTTCCTTTCCAGCCACGCGGATCTCCATGCGGTTCTGCTGCTGGGCCGGGCGCACTCTCCCTCAGGGCTGTTCCCTCTGCCTGGATATCTTCCCCCAGTTATCCATATAAATTGCTCCCTCTCTTCCTTCAGATTTTTACTCAGATGTCATCTTCTTAACTAAAGCCTTCTTTGGCCACCATACTGAAAATTCAACCCCTACCGCTGGAGATTTCATATTCCCCTTCCTGCTTTGTTTTACTCCTGAGAACTTTGTAGTAGTTAACATTTCTTTCTCATTTATCGTCTGTGTCTCCCGTTAGATAGGGAGTTCCACAAGGACAGGAGTTTGTGTCAATCCTCCAGCACTCCTCATAGCGGGCACGTAGCAGGCACTGAGCAGGAGGTGAGCAATGGGGAGCTGGTCATCAGGATGTAGACGAGACTGTGCTGAGCACCGGCCATCTCAGCAGCCTCCAGCCTGGCCTTGCGCACATTTTGAGTGCTCAAGAAGTCCCTGCCAATGGGTGGAATGACATAGGGGAATGACAGGGTAGAGAAAAGGACAGAAGGAGGTGGGGAGCAATGCTGGAGGGCTTTCCACAAAGGCATAAGTATTGGAATCTGCTAGGGAGATGATGAAAAAAACCTCATCATAGGGACCTGAGGAGGGCAGACTCAAAGAGGGTGTCTGTCACTCAGTTGGCCTGGCCCAGGGTGGGTGGGCTAGGCTTGCAGAGCCATGGGACTAGGTGCCTAGCTCTTGCTCTCCTGATCATGACCGTGAGCTCAGATATCAAGAAAACTCTTCCCTCTTCCCTGCTCTGACTTGGCCCTTGTCGGAGCCAAGTTTGGACTCACCTTCCCACTCCCCCCTCCCTCAGATCCCCTCTTCTCCCAAGGTTACCTTTCAAGGTCAACAGGGTGGAGGCAGCCCACCTCTCCTTTCTACCTTTTCCTGTCCTCCTCTCTCCCCAGTCTAATGGGGGAGCCCGCAGACCCCCCACAGACAACCTGGGTTGCATCTGTTTCCCAGCACATGGTGTGAGAATGTAAAATCACACAGCATGCCTTTCCTTGGCTGTATGCCTGTGTCTTCATTCCTCAGATTGCTTTAAGTTCTCGGTCAACACATGTGGTCAAATCACTCATCCCACCCCATCACAGAAAGTGCCATTGCCTTTGGAGATAGAGGAGTGGGGTGATGAGTGGTTCTGGGGAGCTGGGAATTGAGGATTTTCATGATTCCAAACCAGCCTCTTTCCCCGCCTCCTCTTTGGAGACTGGGCAGAATCCAGTTGCTCTCCACAGGGCACTGACATCACCAGGACCCACTCCCTGCCCAGCCGGGCCTCTCCCTCATCACATAGGATTTCTCTCATCAGACCATCCCCAGCCTATCTGTTCTGTGGCTTGGGGAAAGAGGAAACGGCAGAGTGGGAGGGGCTCAGGGCGGTTTGGCTATGGTGTGACAGGGCAGGTCCCTCTCTTTTTAGGAATCACTCAAGGAAACATTCTGCACATATTGGCTTTATCGACTGATGCTGGAATGGCTGTTGCCACGGCAGCAGAGGCTCCCACTGCAGTAGAGGATGGTGGGAAACTCAAGGGATGTGAAAGGAATCAAAAAAGAACCAGATAGGAGAGGTCGCATTAGGGAGTGTCTGAAAGTTCCAGGATGCCAAGAGGACTATTTAAAGAGGCCACCACGGGGCGCCTGGGTGGCTCAGTCGTTAAGCGTCTGCCTTCGGCTCAGGTCATGATCCCAGGGTCCTGGGATCGAGCCCCACATCGGGCTTCCTGCTCGCCGGGAAGTCTGCTTCTCCCTCTCCCACTCCCTCTGCTTGTGTTCCTGCTCTCGCTATCTCTCTCTCTGTCAAATAAATAAATAAAATCTTTAAAAAATAAATAAATGAAGAGGCCACCACATGGCCATGGCACAGCCCTTTAGAGAGTGGCATCGAGAAGATGAGCAGTACCGGGTGGATGTGGAGGGAGAGAGGACTAGCACTCAAGGGGATTAGCACTGAATTAACTCATGAGATGAGCATGGAAGGTGTTTTCCATCTCATAAACTGACAGGTGGCCTCTCGTGCAGGAGGGATTGGGGACGGTTAAAGGGGGGATTGTGGGGGGCCAGTGGTGGGGGGCTAGTGCCTATCTTCTGGACACAGACAGATCCAGAGGAGACAATCCTCCTCAAAGGAGGCAGAATTTCAGGAGCTGTTTATTTTTTTTAATTTTTAATTTTAATTTTTTTTAAAAGATTTTATTTATTTATTTGACAGAGAGAGACACCGCGAGAGAGGGAACACAAGCAGGGGGAGTGGGAGAGGGAGAAGGAGGCTTCCTGCCGAGCAGGGAGCCCGATGCGGGGCCCGATTCCAGGACCCTGGGATCATGACCTGAGCCGAAGGCAGACTCTTAACGACTGAGCCACCCAGGCGCCCCTCAGGAGCGGTTTATTGAAGGAAAGGACTTGGGATTTGGGGCATGGGCTATCCCCAGAGAGGAGGCACAGAGGAACAAAAAAGGAGTAAAGACGAGGAAGAGACCCGGCTTGCACGCAGGGACCAGCGAGGGCTGGAAGAAAGGAGGGTCAGCTTCTGGGGGCAGTGGGCATGCAGGGACAAGGAAGTACAGGTGGACAGAGCAAAAAGTGGAATAGTGCCTCATAGTAATTCTGAAGATTAATTTGACAGGAGCAAACCTACAAACCTACTGGAGACGGGAAGCCAAATAAACCAAGGGGTGACAGCGTCAGGTCTGCCTACAGAAGTGCGCACTAGGCGGGATGGACCACAGTGGAAATGATGGTTTTCAGCCAGATGGCAACCAGTTAATTTCTCCTTGTCTGCTAAAGAGATGATTTTACATACAGGGAAAGAACATAGAAATAATAAGCAAGAGCTACTGTAACCTGGTAAATCAGAGAACAAGGATCCCCAGATTCTCAAATCGCTATTTTTAGGAAAGGTGAGGTTCCTGGGTGATTGAATTAGGTGTGTCTGGCGCAAATTAGGGAATGACCTCTAAGTAAGGATGAGGACTCGAGAAGTGATTGTTTGCAGTTTCATTAAAGGTGGCCTGTGGGATGGGGGAGGAAGGGCATGGTTACCCAGAGACTTGGCACCAGTGATGGGGCTCGGTCCCTTCCTTGAGCTGGGATCTTGTGTTTGGGCATAAGCATGAGAACCTCATGTGTGCCCAGAGAGAAAAATCCCAGGACTGGCCACACCTTTGGGTGCTCTCTGTGGCCGGGGCAAGTTCTGGCATGATACCACCTAAGTCCCTTTAACCAGATCTCTATTGCTTGTCATTCCCTATCTGAGATCACAAGACTTGGTTCCACCCCTGAGTTTCCTAAGTGCTAGACATAGACTCTGAGGCCAGTCTGCATGTGCCCTCTGGACCTTCTGCTAAGTTTTTGCACCCGGCCCCTTTCCTCTGCTTCTCTGAGGCAGCAGGGCGTGAGCCCGAACAACCTCTTGCTTTCTGCTCTCCTGGTCTGAACCCTTCTCTGTTTATACTGCTTAGTATTTCAGGAAGCTTTTAAGACCTCCTCCACCTCTTCTGCCTGGTGGCAGTCTCTTATTCCTACGCTCACATGTACCCAGCCCCTAGGAAGGAAGTGACGGACTCTGGGGTTACAGCACTGAATGAGACAGCCAGGGTCCCTGCTCTTCAGGGCTCGGTCTCCCTCCGGTCACTCCTGAAATTAGTATACACATACCTGTGTCTGCCTATCTGTGGTGAGTGTGTTGGTGTATGTGACATTGTTTTTTCACAGGGTCAGGATGATTATTTTCCCAGATCTGTGTTGTCTATCTTGTACTCCCCCTGTCAGACATTGAATTCCTTGAGGGCAGAATTCTCCATCTTTCTATGTATTGACCAAAGCCCAGCCAAGGGCCCATGCTTCTTACCAACACCCCTCCGCTTGAGAACTGTGTGTTCTTGGTATTGTGGTAAGCACATCCTCTCGGTGATGATCCCTGTTCTTGCAGATTTTGTTGTATCTCAATCCAGCCCTGGGATTATGGAAGGCAGAGGCCTGGGGACAGACACTACCAGGACCCAAGAGTCATAGAGGGGACAGATCCAGTATACAGTGCTCAGGCCTTCAAATCCATTTTGCTTAAACAGTTGTGGCATCTGCTTCCTGCAAGGTACTGAGAGACATAGTTCTGTACCCAGAAAGCTCCAGTGCTGGTGGAGGAGACAGACATGTACACAAATACCTCTCACACCAGGCAGGCTGTGATGATTAGCACTAGGAAAGTGGGTGAACCATGAGACCCAGGCACAGGGTTGTTCAGATTCTAAGGGGACAGGCAGGAAGCTAGAGAGAGGAAGGTTGGGGATGGGGTGGGCAGATAATCTGACAGCCCATTCTGGCAAAGAGTTCTTGAGGTGCCTAGCTGGCTCAGTCGGAAGAGCATGCAAATCTTGATCTCGGGGTCATCAGTTCAAGCCCCATGTTGGATGTAAAGATCACTAAAAAAAATAGATAAACTAAAAAAAAAAAAAAAAAAAAGAATTCTTAGGGCTTTATCCCCAGTGTGTGGCTCCATCTGGGGCCCACCTCTTCTGGAGCAAGCTTTGCTTCCAGAGTCATACCCTCTGCTTTCTCCTGTTCCTCATTTTCTTGCCTGAGAACCATTTGCTCAGGCAACTTGGCACTGACCTGGGAGGCCATGGGAGAATGGGCAGTGTCGCCCTCTACTGAGGGAGTGCCCTAGGCGGACTGCTGCTTGCTCCATCCCTCTTGGCCTCTACCCCTTCCACCCTATCTTTCTTCCCTGAGTCCAAGTGGGAGGAGGGAGAAAGGAAAATGTTGTCCTTTTAAATTGCTCTGCAGTCCCACTTTAGATCAGGCCTGCAGGGGACCCATGCTAAGCCTCCAACTGATTTCCTAGGTTTGACAAAGCGCTTTACAATGCCAAAGCCCTTTTACCCATTAAGCTGGTATTATAACCACTGTAAGAGAAGAGAGCGAGCCAAAGGGGTGCAGTGACTTTGACAAGGACAATTAGAATGGCAATCCAATCTCCTAATCCCAACGGTTGGTCCTTTTCTCCATGCCCTGAGCCCCCTCCCCCGTCAGCCCTAGGCCTGTCTCTCCGAGCCACCCCTGTCCCAACCCCTTTGCCCTACCCCAGGGAGTATCCCCTACCTCTGGAGGGCAGCCGAGAGCCTCCGAGACTGAAGTAAGATGGTACTGGGAGTTTCCTGGAGGGAAACCGCCACAGTTTGGAGTGGGGGTGGGGAAACCAGCAACCTGGATTGTACGGCTTCCCCAACCCCGCTCCCAGCATCTCTCCCGGTCCCACGAGCGCAATTTCCCTCCTGCATCATGAGCTGCCCTGTCTCAGTCCCGTTTACCTGCGCCTCACATCTCCTCGACAGATCCTTTTCACTGCCCCCCACACCCTGGGCGTGGCAGAGGACCACGGTGCCCTCCGAGAACGGGTCCCGCCTCCGCGTGGAAAGCAAGGAGGAAAACTGGTGGAATCCTTTATCTCCCCCCCCAACCCCCTACTCATCCGCCCCTGCATCTCTGCCGCAAATACCACCCCCTCCCGAGCCAGAAATAGACACACACTCGCTCTCCCCCACCTCCCTCCCTCGCGCACACTCCTCCCCTCCTCCTGTTTGCTCCTCCGCCTTCCCCTCCCCTCCTTCCTGCGCTCGGAGCTGCAGCTCGCAGCCTCTACTCAAGCTGGCGGGCGGAGTGCCGCGAGGGAGCTGCGGAGCAGTGCTCGGCCCGCGGGACTGACAGGCGGGCAGGCGGAGGGCCGGCACCCGGGCATCGGAGCACCTCTGCGCGCCCGCCGAGCCGCTGGGCTTCCATTCTTCCTTTGATTTGTAAATTTTAATTTGTATTTTCCCCGCCCCCGCCCCTTTTCCTCCGACCCCGCCCCATCGCCCCACGGTTTCCTCGCTCTTTCCTTTTCCTCTCTTCTTTCCTTGCGTTTCTTTTCCCTGCGCCCGCGCTCGCCTGTCTCCCTCCTCCCTCGCTCCCTCCCTCTTCCTCTCCCCATCTTCCTCGGTTTCTTCCGTCCTTTCTCTCCCCCTCCCCTCCCCCGCCTCCTCTTCCCTGCGCTCCCTCCCCCCCCCCCCGCCCCCGCCGTGCCTGCAGACGCGCGGATCGTCCATGCGCTCCTCGCGGGCAGAATGCTGGGCAGCAGCGTCAAGAGCGTGCAGCCCGAGGTGGAGCTGAGTGGCGGCGGCGGCGGGGACGAGGGCGCGGACGAGCCTCGGGGCACCGGTAGGAAGGCGGCAGCGGCGGACGGCAGAGGCATGCTGCCCAAGCGCGCCAAGGCCCCCGGCGGCGGTGGCGGCATGGCCAAGGCCAGCGCGGCCGAGCTGAAGGTCTTCAAGTCTGGCAGCGTGGACGGCCGAGTCCCCGGAGGGCCTCCCGCCTCCAACCTGCGCAAGCAGAAGTCGCTCACCAACCTCTCGTTCCTCACCGACTCGGAGAAAAAGCTGCAGCTCTATGAGCCCGAGTGGAGCGACGATATGGCCAAGGCGCCCAAGGGCTTGGGCAAGGCGGGGTCCAAAGGCCGCGAGGCTCCGCTTATGTCCAAGACGCTGTCCAAGTCGGAGCACTCGCTCTTCCAGGCAAAAGGCAGCCCGGCGGGCGGCGCCAAGACCCCCCTGGCTCCCCTCGCGCCCAGCCTGGGAAAGCCGAGCCGGATCCCGCGCGGCCCCTACGCCGAGGTCAAGCCGCTCAGCAAGGCTCCTGAGGCAGCCGTGAGCGACGATGGCAAGTCGGACGACGAGCTGCTCTCTAGCAAGGCCAAGGCGCAAAAGGGCTCCGGGCCCGTGCCCTCCGCCAAGGGCCAGGAGGAGCGCGCCTTCCTCAAGGTGGACCCCGAGCTCGTGGTGACCGTTCTGGGAGACCTGGAGCAGCTGCTCTTCAGCCAGATGCTGGGTAAGTCCTGCCTCCCCCGCCCCACCCCTGGCTTTCTCCTTGCCAGCTGCAAGGGAAGGTGTAGAGAGAGCGCAGCTCCCTTCCTTTTCTCCTCCTCCCGGTAGGGCTCTCCAGATTTCGGTCAGGTTGTGAGGGGGCATTGGGCCCAGATGTGCAGGGCTGGCCTACCTCCAGATGCGCATGGCTAAAGTGCGTCTTCTTAAAGATGTCACCAGGCAGGAGCCCAGGCTCTGCTCTGGCCTGCCTGAGGTGAGGCTGGACAGTGGTGTGGGGGTCACAGATTCTCAGAAATAGAGCCCATTAGCTTCCTCGAATTTTAAAGCCCAGAATCCTAATATGGCAAAATCTGGGGCTGATGGAGACCTCAGTTGTGTTGTGCTCTGTGCTTGGCGAGAGAGCATCCAGCATTGCTAGGGGAGAGTGCAGTGAGAGCCCGGATCTAGAGGACAGATGTGGGGAAAGCAGATGTGAGGGCTCTTTGGCCCCAGAGCAGAGCCGAAGCTCCACTTCCTCTGTGGATCCCTGGTGGGAGCGCGAGTCGGATTTCCCGGGTGTGGGGGTTCTGGCAAGGAAACACGTCTGGGGCCAGGGGGCGGGCGGGTAGCCAGCTGTGCGCATCTGGATGTTCGTCCTGTACCTCGGCTCAGGCTCTGGCCCAAACCCCTACCCCCCAGGTTTTTTACAGAGTGTGGAGAGGTCTGGGCTCTCGCGCGGAGACTCCTGGTTGACTGGGAAGCCTTTGCCCTTTGGCTAATGGAAGCCGAGCGGGCGGGAAGGGAGGAACAAAGCTTGCTCGGGCGGAGGAAGCGCCGAGAGCTGCTCCATTGTTCTCCAAGCCTGAAGAGTCTATGCAAAAAACACGGAGCGGGCCCCGGAACTGCGCTCGCTTTCCCCCGGAGAGCCCTCGCCCTGAGAGGGATAGATCCGGGAAGTGCAGGACGCAGGGCTGCCGCCTCGGGAGCCGGCACGGGTCGTGCCGGGGCCACGGGAGGACGGCGGCAAGGCCTGGAGCCCGAGCGGGCCTCCTAGGCTCCGCGGACTCGTTGCGGTGGCTGGGATGTGGGTCCTCCGGCGCCGAGGGACCCGAGCTTCCCCGGTACCAGGCAGGCTGCCCGCCCCGCTGGGGGCTGGGAAGGGGCGTGTCCGTGCGCGTGTGAAGGGGCGGGGCCGACGCGGGCTATGGTCCGAGGACCGGCTGGAGGAGATGGGGCGGGTGGGGTGGATGGAGGGTGGGGGTGTTCGACTGGCAGCCTTGGAGAGCGCAGAGCAGGAGAAGACTGGTTGGACCTGCTGCTGTCATCCCCGGACCCCCAGACCCCGGTGTGGCCAGTAGGAGGAACCGCTGACCAGGAGCAAGAGCCTCTTGGAGCTTTGGATTGGGAGCCTCTCCCAACAGGCCACATTTGGGCTTTGCAGGGGCAGTTAGGAGACTGCACAAGGGCAAAGAAGGGAAGAGCAGCTTTTTCCCTAGGAGAGCCCCTCCTGAAGGCCCCAGCCCCGGCAGGGACAAGCCAGGATTGGGGGTTCAGGGGTGCAGAAGCTGACAGGGCAGCCTTCTGCTGCAGAGGGAGAGTACCACCCCTGTGCCAAGTGAGGCCCTCAAGGAGCTTATGGTCTAGTGGGATGAGACAGACAAGGAAGAAAAAAATAATTCCAGACAGCAGGAGGGCCATGGAGAAAATGGAAGGGGCCCCTGTGATAGAGGAGGACTGGAAAGGAGCGATCTTTAAGCTTAAGGGAGGTGAGAACTGAATTGTGTCTGAGGCCAGAGGAGGCACCGGGCAGGGCAGACCCGGCTGGGGGAGGAACATTCCCCAGGCACTAAGAAGTGGATGTGGATGGGGTGTGGATGGTGCTAGAGGAGAGGAGAATCGAGTGTCTGTGTCCTGGGAGGGGAAGGGAGTGTCAGGGACTCAGAAAAGTAGAGGGCACAGCTCTCTTTTCAAGGTCAGGGCTTCACTGGTTTGGGATGTCTTAGCTGATCTGGGCTGTCCCCAGACGGGCAAGACCCAGCACTGCCCCAGGACCTGGCTGCCTCCTTAGTCGTTCATCAAGAGACAGTCACCTCAGAAACCCTGACAGATAGTCTTAGAGCTGCCTGGGGTGGGGTGGAGGGCAGGCGGGGAAGCTGAGCTGGGGTCCCTTACTCCTGTTCAGCAGTTGTCATTCTCAAAGCACACTGGTGCCGCAGCCTCTCAGGAACCTTGGAGATAAGGAGAAAACACCCCCCTACCCCACTTCCCAGTAGGGAAAATGCAGGGTCAAAAGCACCAAGGGCTTTATTATAGCCATCTCTGAGTTAGTAATGGGAGGCAGGTTCTGCTTGTGTTCCTAAGTCACTGGCTCCATCTGGGAGGCCCAATGGAGAAAGGGGAGTCAGCAGGTCAGGAGGGGTCTGACCAAGGCAGGTGTCCCTGGACATGGGGCCACTGACCTGCCCTGCTGACCCTGCAGAAAGGCTGAGGGGCTAAGATCTCTGCTGGGGAGAGAGCGTGGAAAGTCTGGCAAACATGCTGGACTGTTTGGGGCTGTGAGGACGAAGGTGGGGGTGGAGCTTGTGGGTAGGTTCTGGAGGGACAGTGCTTGGCATCACAGGGCGGTGGGGAGGGGAGAGGGTGGGATCTGGTGCTTTCAGGCGAAATCTCTCTTTTGTGTGAAGGTGATGAGAGTTGGGGTAGAGGGTAGACTGACCCTTTGAGGGACCAGGGGACAGTAGAGCTGGCTCAGTGTCTCCAAACCCATGAAGGTGTTCCAGGTTGTCAGGACTGGCCTTCACTGGAGAGCAGGGTGGCCTCTGAGGAGAAGAATGGCTGCCTCGATGCCTCAGGATGGTGGCTAAAAACAGAGTATTTGTTCCCTACTTGGGAGGCTGAGGGTCAAAGGTTACACACTCCTTGGTATGATCCCAGACCCAAGAAGCTGCCAAGATCCAGTTTCTGGGGGGGAAGGGGGTGAGGCAGCCCCAAATAAGAGCCTTTCTGGAATAAAAGAGAACTGAAATTCGATCACTCCCTTCTCAGAAATCAGCTGGGACCCAGATGATCTAGGCAGGCTCCGTGCCCCTTCCCTTGTTTTGGAAGCTGCCAAATAACTAGGTTCCCACTGGGGAACCCTGGAAACTTGGAAGGCTGAAGGGTGAGTGCCCAGGGGGAAATGGGCCAATCCCAGGAATCAGATGTCTTTGGACCCTGGCCAATGGTCCACATCAGGCAGTTTGGCTCTGAGAGGAAGTGTCACCAGACCTGGGCCTGGGGCAGGGTGGGAGGTTGTGGTCCTGAGTTCCCTGTCTGGAAGTTCTAAGCTCTGTGACCTCCTCTGGAACCCAGTTTCCCCATTTGTGAATGGAAGAGACCCTCTCATGGCTCTTCCCTACCTATAGTGTTGGGGAGGGGGCTGCAGATGAAGGTGGTCAGAACTTGAAAATGTCCCAGGCCATTTAACTACATAACACCATCCCAAACCACACTCTTCCTGCTTCATCAGCCCTGGGCCTAAGGATCTCAAAGGAAAATCAGTCTGTTGACTCCCCACACATTCACTTTTCCTTTCTTCAACCCTCTAGGCGAAGGGACAGAGTGGAGCAGCTAAGGCAGCCCAAGGTCAGGGTGTAAAGGAACCCAGGTGGCTGGGATTCCTAGTCCCACTTCTTCAAGAAGGTGTCTGGACCGATGGGAGGTGTTGTCATGACAACAGTTAGGTCCTCAGAGGCTCAGGGCAAACAGAACAGGGGAAGTCCGGAAGTCATCCATTTCTAAGCCAATTGGTTGATGTTGGTTTTAAGGGGGTGGTGAGAGTGGCATTTACTCTAGAGAATGTGTTCTGGGATGCTTTGAATAGAGGAAGAGAAGAAATTACTTCCTTCTTCTTCAATGCACTGGGGGGTCTGGGTGGGTAGAGGAGTTACGTGATTTCTTCCGAAAGAACTGATGCCCAGAGGCAGCAGGTAAAATATGTGCAGGCTCACCTAGTCAGAGGCTCCACGCCCAGAGCCACTCTTCCCAGGGGTTCCCCGGAGGCCTAGCAGGAACAGGAGGACAAAGCTCACCTCTAGCCTTCCCCTGGGCATAGCAGTTCGCTGGAGGATGCTTATAGATTCACAAGCTGAAGGAAGGGCTGTGGCAAGGTGTGGGGGTCTGAAGGTGAGCATGCATGTGGAGAAACTAGCATAGAACCTTCCATTTGCAAGGTCTCCTGCCTTCCTCAAGGTTAGCACTGAGGGGTACATTTCTTTTCTCACATGCCCAGAACTTTTTCTTCCCTGAGTGGGCTTAGTGCTCTCCCGGGGCCCCATCCAGGTCCTGGTCCTAGCCTTGGGGCATTGCCTTGTTCAGATGGCTGTAGCAAAGCTGTTCTCTTCACCTGGCAGCCACAGCTCTGCTTCTGAGAGTAACGGATGGATGCATGAGTAGGTCTTGGGGGCAGTTCCTCTGCTCTGGGGAGAAGCAGATGGAGCCGAAGTGCCTGGAGCTTCTCTGCTACCCCGGAAGCATAAACCAACCCAGGGAGATGCCCTTTATCATCAATGCTGGCTCCAAGCCCAGGCCATAGGCTCCTTCTAGATGTGGACTGAATGGGTAACAGGACCAAGTCACCTGGAATCCTGGGCTGTTTCCCGATACTTCCCTCTTATTCTACACCCCCCCCCGACGTGTAGCCCCACGTCTGCTATTGTGGCTTACAGCTGCCCCTCCCCACCGTGACCTGTCCCCAAACCTAGGCTGCCAATGCCAGATAGTTTCTCCTGCTAACTTCCAATCTTTCTCCTCTAGAACTGTCCCTCCGCACACACATACCCACTCCTCACAGCCTCTGATCCCAAGTGCCGAAGGTGCAGTTTGCTCCTTGGGGTTCAAGGGAGAGCCCGTCCTGCTTTGAGCAGGCTGAGCAGAGCCCCCAGGGTTCCTAACTGCAGCTGAGCACCCTGCTTCTCCTTCACGTCTGCAGCACACTGCGGTGTCTCCTGGTACGGCCAGGGAGAGCAAAAGCCCCTCCTCCCCCACCCTGCCCTGGGATCTCACAGAACCACAGAATGGAAATGTCTAGTTGAGCCACCCACACCTAAAGCTGAAATTAATCCCTCCATAGCATCAGAGGCAGGTGGGTGTTCTGTTTGCACACTCCTAGTGACAGAGGGCTCACTACCTTATTTTCCTGGAAAGCGCTCATTATTGGAGAGTCTGTTGAACTAAGATTCTTCTTTCTGAGAATTTCCACCCATGGGTCCAAACCTGCCATCTGGATCCTTACAGGTTAAGCTAGCCTGCCTTTCAGATGCCCTCTTATATTTGAGGTCAGACACCTAGCCATATTCCACTGCATCTTTTCTCCCTTTGTTACCTGCTTTAATTTTCCTTCCATTTGTCTTTCCTTTTGGAATAAGACTTGATAGGAAGAGGAGCCGACCCATCCACCCTGATTGCTGGGCCTAGTGGAGTCCTGCTCCCCACCTGGACCGCACCCCCTGCCTGCTCCTAATGTCTGCATCTCAGCACCTGGCGGAGTGTTCTCGGGGTCCAACCTGGCCTCCTCCCCACAGCCTTCTCTCGCTGCCTGGAAACCCTGTGCTAGCCAGCCAGTAGAGGGGAAACAGACGCCACATGTTTCTCATTTGCACTGGCTGACCTCCTCCCACACCCTGTTTGGATTACCCAGATGCGTTTGAAGTCCCTGGAGCCTGCAGCCTTCTCTCTCGTGCACAGGAAGGGCCAGGGGGCCAGGCGCAGCTCACTGGCCCTGCGTGGGCACGCTCTGTCCATAGAAGCCCTTGGAATGCTGGGTCAGCCCTCAAAGTGGACACCATCTCCCACACCTTCCCTCACGTTGCTTCTGGGGACCAGGCCTCCTGGGACAAAACCAGAGCCCCCAGGGTTCCTTTCTGCCTCCTTCGGTGCACACAGGTCTCTGCTGCCCTCTGACCAGCAGAGATCAAGGTGCAGACTGCGAAAGCGCCCCAGGAGCTGTTTCTGTTTCCCAGCTGGAGGCTGAGGGAGGATTAGCCTTGTGCCAACGGTGTGTCCAACATGGTCACTGCGGTGGGCTAAGTGTGGGCACAGCATGTGTGCCTGGAATAAGTGGGGTGGGTCAAGGCTTCTCATCTTTTATCAGCACGCATGCTTCTGGCAGGAGAAGGGGCAAATTGAAGGGGTAGGAAGCAGAGTGGAGGAGAATGGGGACCTCGCCAGAGCCCCCAGACTCCTTGAGCCTGTTGCGGTGCTGTGGTGGGGTGGGGGTGGGAGAGCGCGGAGCCCAGCCCAGCCGCAGGCTGCAGGTTCACCCGCAAGAGCTTTGGCTCCAGCAGGTTCCAGGCTCTTGCTGCCAGCGCTGTTGTACGTCGTGCGTCTGACACACAGTTCTCCAAGTCAGCTCCAGCCAAACCTCAGCAAGGCAGCCAGAGCTCCACAGGCGCTGGGCCTGGGCCTGGGCCGTGCTCGAGTCTATTTTAGACACCTCAGTGACACACTTCAGGGCCACTGGAGTGGGCACATTGTCCACAGCCCTCTAATTTCTGGGCTGTAACTCTCGCTCTGGATTTGGGGTGCTCTTGTGCCCTGGGGATGAACCAAAAGCAAGCACAGCCCAGCAGACCCAAGGGCGTGCTGTCAGCGCTCCCAGTGTTGGTCCCCAGGGAATCCAGGGTCATCTTGCAGGTATCCAGTTGGGGTGTTGTCGTTGGGTGTGATCTGGTCTGGGAGGCGGAGTCATGTCCCAAGTCCCAGGTGTTTCGATGGAGAGCCAGACTGTAAACTGGGACCTAGGGCTGGGTAGGAGGGCAGTGAGTGTTGAAAGAGCAAGGTTTGGGTGAGTGTGTGGAGGTACTGGGTTCATAGGGCGTATGGCAGATAGCCGTTAATCCTAAGAACACAGGTGAGGCTGGGACTCAGGGTGTGAACACTGGATGTGCAGGGGTTAGTATGGGTCACGGGGAGCACTCCCCGGCCTCCGGCAAATATGCACATACTAAAGGTACGTTTGTGTGCACGTGTTGTGTGCATGCAGGAATTGGACAGGTTTGAAAGAGTCTGAAATATGACCAGGGTGGAACGATTTCCCTCAAAGAGACTCCCAGGCAGAGGCTGCAGGGGTTCGGTCTCCCTGGCTTCTCTCCCAGAAAAGCACTCTGAGTGCTGGTTACTCCTAGACTGTGAGGACACAGGCTCCCTTTGCCCTTGGTGACTTGCTAAACAGGCCCTTCCCTTTTGGGAAAGCTGGCAGTCACCCAGGAGGCCTTGGCTTTTCTCTGCAGGCTCCATAAGCTGCCACGGGGCCTGGGACTCCCACCATCCCGGGCTGAGGAGCTGCCTCCCAGGAGCTCTGAGACCTGACTCTGCTGGGGCAACAAGTAGGCCCAGAGAATACAATAATCTAACGATAATAACGAACACTTATCCATCACCATAAGAGGCGTTGTTCTTGTTCCTGATGCATAATAAGTCAGTGCTCACAATCATCCCGCCATGCTGGAACTTACAAATGAGGAAACTGAGGCCCTGAACTATAGGGAATCTGCCCAAAGCTAGTGCAGCAAAGCCAGGATTTGAACTTAACTCCTATGACATGCTGCTTCCAGGAGCCTCGAGACTCCCCCACAGCCCCCTGCAGCTGAGTTTGATTCCACTGAGTTCAGAATTAACCCCTCAAGCGTTCCCTGTGGGCAAAGCTCTGTGCCCCTGAGATTGAGGCTCTGGGCCCTGCCTGCTAGCTTCTGGCAGGCTAGATGAGGAGGTGAGAAGGATCGCGCTCATTCCTGTGCCAGGCGGTTGTGGCGGGTGCTGTGACAAAGTTCGGAGAGGCTAAGGAGACTGAGCGTGGGGCGAGTGTGCGCGTGGGTGCAGCGGGGAGGAGGGGAAGCTCTGGAGACGTGATGTGGTTGCAAAGGTTGGGATCCCGGCAGCAGAGATGGGAGGGACTAGAGAAGGCAAGGAGGAGGTAAATGAGGGGCTTGATTGTGGGATCCTGTCTGCTGGAGGAGAGGCGGCACAGGAAGTGAGAGAGGGAGTGAGATTGGGCAGGCAGGATGGGAGTGGCATGACGGACCCGAGTGGAGGGCACTGGGGCTTGAGTGTAGGCTCTGGGCAACATTTGAACAGAGGCGAGCAGTGGATCCAATGGCTCCAGCAGGGTCCAGGCTCTTGCTGCCAGTCTCTTGTACATCTCTGGATGTACAAGGTTTGCCCCAAAGGATCCCCCAAAGAATCCGGTGCCTATTGGTCCTTTGAAGAGATTGCTGACTGATGAGATCAGCCAGCCCAGGGCCTCTCAAGCTCCGAATCTGTTTGCTTGAGTGAAGATTGCCCTTGTTCCCCCTGCAGAGAGAACACGTCTCGGTGCCCAGAGGTGGGCCCTTTGATTAGCAGCAGCTCTGGTGAGGCCTGAGGTACAGCTCTCTGCCCCGCCCAGGGATTGGTACTGCACCCCCCTCCGCGCCCCCCAGCCCTGGGGAGCGCCCACAGCAAGGCATGAACCAGACGATACACAGCAGAACCAATGCACAACCCAACCTAAGAGTAGGCTTAAGTAGTGTGGGGGCCACATTTCAGCTCCTAGCTTACTTGCTCCATCCAGGATGCCTTCCTGAAGGAGTTGGAAGTTGGGGAGCTATTTAAAGGAACCAGAAACGCTTGGCACAAGGGGAGATGCATTCCCATCATCCAGCTTTGCTTGGATGGAATGGGAGGACTGGATTGGGACTAGCTGGCTAGGAGCCCTTGGAGCAGATGGTCCTCCAGGGAGTGAAGGGAACAGCCCCTCACCCCGGGGTAGAAGGGCCCCCAGGGAGTGAGTGTGCCCTGGTGAAGGATTAGGAACCCTAGCCTACACTCAGGTCTTCACCTTCCTCTGTTCCTCAAGATGCCACCAGACTGTTCCAGTTGCCATGCCCTGGACATTTCCATGGGGTTCTGTTGTTATAGGAGCTAGGGTGTTTTGTCATAGAGGACTTGGTTTTGTCCTGGAATCTGGGCATCCCCAGGAGGTGTGGTCCTAGAATTCAGGGGTTGCCTGAGTGTGTAGATCCTGTCCTACATGGATGCTCCCTGGCCTTGATGGTGACGTGGTGTCCAGGGGTGGCCGCCGTGCTCACCGCATGGCCTCCCTGTCATCCTGCAGCTGCAGCACCAGGGGAGGGGTTATGGAGCAGAGAAGGCAGCAGTGCCCGCTGGGCCAGGGAGACAGGCCAGTGCAGCTCCTGAGGCTTTGGCCGCCATGAAGCACAGCAGCCACGATGGGGGGCGGCCTTCTTGGGCGCAGGGGCAAGGCTCAGTCCCTGTGCTGCCTGACACCCTGCGCACCCAGTGGGGTTTGCTCACAGCAGGCAGGGTGGAGAGGCTGCCCCTGCTCTTGCTGGCACCCCAAAGCCCAGGAGTGCCGGGGCGAGGCCTCCCTGCTTGGCACCTCAGCTAAGCTCGTAGCTTTGGGGCCACCAAGGGCCTGGCTGCAGGGTTTGGGCTCCCTAAAAGGAAACACTCGGTGCCCAAGACTTTATTCGAGGCTTTGGACTCTGCAGGGAGGTCAGAAACCTTCATCCTGAGGATGCGTGCGGATCATTTAACACTCACAGACATGAGTCACTGGAGATTCGCAAAATCGTGACTAACATCTATTGAGCACTCACTGTTTGTCAGCTGCGCTGAGCACTTTGCTTATATAAACCCATTTCATCCTCACAATGAGATATTAATCAAGGGTCACATGCAAAATATTTCACAACTCTTGCAGGCTGCAGAGCTGGAGGAATCCTGGGGGCCCTCCGCCATGCCAGATGTTAACTCTGTGGATGCCGAACTGTGGGAGTCCCAGAGAAAGGGCCCACATGACCAGGTGGTGGGAGGAGCACCTGAGGACCCAAGGAAGCCCTTACTTTGCTTCCTGGTGTGGGAGTGTTTTGTGTTTTTTAGCAGGCATTGTAGTATGCCCCTCCTGGCGTACTTCTGTAGACTGGCCACTCCACTCTTGCACAAGACTGAAGTATGCGGAAACTGAGCGGAGTCAAGGGAGGCCACACGGCTTGTCCAAGGTCACTTGGCAAGTTCATGGTAAAGCTAAGATTCAGACTCGTCCATTTCACCATAGACTCCACTGCCTCTTGTACAAGAAGTAGCATCCTTTTGCTTCCCATGCCCTCCAGACATTCTAGAACCTGTAGGCTGAAGCATCTTGCAGTGGTCCTGAGAGCCCAGGTCTGTAAGAACGCGTTCTTTCCTGCCTCAGCAACCATTCCTCAGGTGCCAGTTGTTTGCCAACCCCTGCTTCCCAAGGCTCTCCCTGTCTAGTCCAGGAAGGAGACCGCATGTGAGCAATTGCAGTACAGCGCTGTGGCCAGGAGCTGCAGGGAGAGGGCTTCCCACCAGGACATGAAGGATCAGGGCTGAGGGGGCCATGCTGAGGATGACTAGAATGATCAGGAAGAATCTGGGCCTCACAATGTCAGCCTGGGATAAGCTCTTCCTCTGGTCCCTCCCACTGTGAATCCTCGATCTGTCCCTCTTTTTTTTTTAAGATGTTACTTATTTATTTGAGAGAGAGAGAGAGAGAGAGTGCGAGCACAAGCAGGGGGAGGGGCAGAGGGAGAGGGAGAAGCAGGGAGCCTGACCTGGGGGCTCGATCCCAGGGCCCTAGGATCATGACCTGAGACAAAGACAGACGCCTAACTGACTGAGCCACCCAGGCGCCCCTGTTCGGTCACTGCGGATCCTGAATAAGCCGCTCAAGGCCTCAACCTCAACCTCCTTGGTGGTAACACAGGGGTCAGACTCCCCAGCTCCCAGATCTGGAAGGATGCCTTGAGGGCTGCACGTGTGGGAAAGGGTCACTCCGTGGCTGCTCTTGGCAGATTCAGCCCTGTCTGCATCTCAGGGCACGGCTGCTCCTTTCCTCTCTTGTTCCCCCTTGGCCAGAAACCCCTGATTTCTAGATTCAGTTTTCCAGAGTGCTCCGTCTTGGAGGTGGGGAGTTAGCTACATGGAAGACCCAAGGACTCACAGTAATAACATCTATCATTTATTATGTGTTATGTATCAGGCACTCTTCTAAGCACTTTACACATATATTGATTCATCGAGTCACCTAGAACAACCTAGGGAGATGGGTGCTATTTTTAGTCCCATTTTACTGATGAGGAAACTGAGAAGTAACTTCCCCAGGGTCATACAACCAGGAAGTGGAGGAGCCTGTGTATGACACCCCCCGCCCCCCCCTGACCCGGCAGTGTAGCTCACCCATCTGCCTTCTTAAGCACTATGCTCCAGGGCCTCTCACTGGTGGAGAACACTGGCCTGACAGAGTCCACAGGCATGGCAAATCCTCCAGGGCAGCTGCCCAGGTCCTTTGTTCCAGAGTGCTCTCCATTCTGATGTCTCCTCTAGAAGAGTGGTGGCGCGGGGAGCCAAGCACATTCCCTGGACGGTCTTGGGTCCTCGCTGCCAGGCTGGGGACAGTGGGTGGAGTCTGTGGTTGATATGCTTTCTCTGCTTTCACCACCCTCTGTGTTCATTCCTCCACCCTGCACACCTGTCCTGACAGTCCAGAAGGACCAGCACGTCATGTTATAGGGGACAGATATGCATCAAGACTCTAGTGGCCTGGCCTGGAGCCCTGTGTATCTCTGGGATAAAAGTGTCATGCCTGTGAGGGTTCAAGTAAACTCTGACGCCTGCTAGCTGGCTGTCCTTAGCACTCTTTCAGCCTGTTCCTTGTCAGTAGAATGGGGCTTGTGACCCACTACATGGGGGTGATTGTGAAGATTAAACAGAAGAGAGTAGGGAACACCTGGCATGCCACGGATGATCAGTAGGGTTGACGTTCTTGCCCCCACCCCTGCAGGCTTACAGATCCCCTGTCCTTCCTCGTCCTAATCACCCTGGCTCTGCAGACCCCAATGTCACCCAGGGATTCCAGTGGCTTCATTTACAGATTGGCTCGTTATTGACCCTGTTTCAGTTCAGCTCTGATATTTTCATTCAGACTTTCGGTTGTATCTGTGGAAGACCCGTGGAGGCAGCTTAAGCCAAAGGGGGAGTTTATTATAGGACACAGACACAGAGCTGGCTTGCGGGGATCAGCCAGATTTCCCGGGTAAAGGAAGCTGGCTTTACTGAGCACCTTCACTTGCTCAGCGTTCTTGCGCTCTCCACTCTGCTCCGCGCCACACATCGGATTCAGCACTTTTTGTACGGTGGACCGGCATTTCTGCCCTCCGCGCACGTGGCGGAACGTGGATGCCCACAGCTCCGTGCTTGCCCTGTCCAAGACATCAGCCAGTCTCCCCTCAGGGGAGATAGGAGAAGCACATTGGCTTTGTCCAAAGTTTTTAAGGTAATACATCAGCCTGGTGGTTGTTTAGACTTTGATGAAAAGAAAATAGAAACACTATGAAATAAGTGGTTGAATTGGAAGCAGATGTGAAGAAGGTAGTCAAAGGTTTTTCAAGTTCATTACCCACCCCTAGTCCTTAACTCAGGGCCTAGATCCCGTCTCGAGCAGGGTGAAACTGGCGATGTCCTCCCCTCTGGGTAGGGAAGGGCACTCAGAAAGGACCCATAGCTTTACCCTGGGCATGTATGTCTCCTCTCCACCCCAGGTCCTTGGAAACTGTCCTGCCCTGTCCCCGGTCCCTGCATTGGCTCACAACCCCACTGGTGGTCCTTGAAAGGTCCTTCCAGGGCTGAGGCATGAAATTCACCCCAGTGGCGGGTTAACACACAGCTGGGAGGACATCTGGGGGGAACGAGGCCAAGACATCCTGGCTCCTTCCCTTATCTTAGGGGAGAACAGCTGGATGGGTTTGATGCTGACCCATCACTTCCGCAAGCATGAGGTTGGGGCCAGGGTGCTGGGGTGAGGGGAGACCCCCTGGCTTTGCCTTAGGGGTGGGACGTCCGATGGGGGGCGGGAAGGGATTTGCCACAGAGACACCAGCCCTGCTTCTGAGCCAGAGGAGCCCATTCTGGCCTGGGGCTGGGCAGGGGCTGGATTTTTGCCATTTTCCCACACGCTGCATAGAGATTGGGTTTCCTGCTGAAATTGTATCTCTGAATCACAATCATAAAGTTCCCAGCTTCTCAACCCAAGCTGTTTGCAGCAGCTCTGTATATCCTAAGCCATCACCCTTATTACTTTCTGGGGTCCTGGGAGGAAGGACACAGAATAGAGTGGTCAGATGCACAGAGTATGGAGTCAGTCCTGAGTTCAGATCCTGCGTTTGTATTAACCAGCCTTGAGACCCTGGGCTGACTTATCCTCTCTGAGCGGCAGTTTCTTCACTTGTTAAATATGTCAACTAATAGCTATCTCATAAGATTGCTACCAGGAGTCAATGAGCTAACGTTCATAAGGCACTGAGCATAATGCCTGGCGCTTGCAGATAATAAATGATGGCTTTGTCGTAGTATTTCATTGTTGTCTATCCACCCCCACTATATGAGGTTGTAGAAGAAGGAGACATGGCCCCTGTCCTCTGGGAGCCCCCAGTCTGATAGGGGACACAAAGGCATCGCCCTCAGGAGCCCCCTGTCCTGTGGGGGGAGACTCAGCCCTATGCTCAGGGACCCACCAGTCATGTGGGGGAAACATGGGTATTGCCCTCAGGGAGCTTCCTTCTGGTGGGGGAGGTGCAACTCTTGTGTCCCGGAGCCCCCAGGTGGTTTGTCTTTGGATCCCTGTGTTTCCCTGGGCCCTTCCTCCTGAGCCTTAGCATGCCCTCAACTGCCCCATTTGCCACCAGCCCTCCTCCAGCCTCACCTCCTCCCTCCCCACTGCAGCCAGGCCCATCATCTCCAGGATGCCCTCTTCTCTCCTTTTGGTGTCCTTGGGCCCTGCCTCTGTCGTGCTGTCTCATCACCACGGAGTTCACCAGATGACTCGTTCATAGGTCTTTTCTGTGTGTGCTGAGCAAGTTCTCAAGAAGCATCTCCCCCAGGATGCTCGTTTCTTTCCAAACACCGCCCAAACTGCAGACACAAAAATTAGACATGTCAGTTTGCATGCCGTCTCCCTTAAATTTGCATTTGATTAAAAGACGCCAGCATGTTCCCACCCACATTTCTTCCTTCCCGATCTTCCCCTCTCCAGAGTGCACCCCCCCCCCCCCCGTTCTCCCAACCCTCTCCTTTTGCTGTGCTCAGGGCGTCCTCCAGCTGGGCCCCTCTGCCCTGCCTCAGCGGCCACCACAGACCCACGTGACGCTCTGCACCTCTTGCCCCTTTCCTGGGGTCAGCCCTGCAGAGTTTGCCCAGGTACAGCCTGTTCTCATTGTGCCTGCAACACTCTCAGTTCCTGGAGCTCATTGTCAAGAGTTCAGCTGCGGGCTTAGAAATCAGATGCCTGTGGCTGGGGGCTCATCGTGGGGGGTGGGGACGGTGATGCTCGCCCTCCATCTCCGTTCCCACCCACTACCAGCACTGTCATGTGCAGGAAGCCACTAGGTGCAGAATAGGCTTTGAAAAGCCTTCTCCTCCCCTCCAGTCTCTATCTCTGGAAGGACGAGAGGATGAGGGCAGGAGCCATAGGCAGGCAGATAGAGGGCCTTCCCTCCTGAGGACAGCCAGGTCACCGTCACTCCTTCCTTGGCTGAGAGACCAGGGTGACTCCAGGAGGGTGCTCAGAACTCCTGGCTTCTTTTCTGCAGTCACACTGGGGGAGAATATTCATGAAAAGGCCAGAATTGCCTGTGCCTCCTGCCCATTCCCAGCCTGAGAGCAAACCTGCTGAGGTTTGGAGTTTCTACCATCAACATTACAAACACACTCATCTCTCAATTATCTGTGCCAATGTGAAAGCTTAAAAAAAAAAAAGAAAGAAAGAAAAGCCATTCCATCTGCCTGAACTACTCTCCTTGAGATTTTGGGGGTAACAGTTTTACTTTTCTGGTTTCTTTTGATCACTTTTGACTAAAACTGGTATCCATTTCAATTCCTCAAACTCATGTGTGAAGGAAGTGAAGGAGCAGGGAGCTCTGAGTGGACAGGTGAAGGCCACGCATCACAGGTAAGTCCCATGAGAATGGGCATCTGAGGCCAGAGGGAACAGTTTGCAGAGCTGAGGGAAGGGGGCTCCAGATTCCCACCTCTTCCCAGACAGACCACCTTCCTGATCCCTCCATTCCCAGCTACCCAGGCTCCTTTGGTCTGCCCATGGCGAAGGCTGGGGTGGCGAGCATCTCTTTATCTCTTGCCTCCCCCCTGCTTCTAGGCTCCTACGTGTTCAGGGAATGCAAACTGACACTAGCATCAGCCTGAGCCAGACATAATTGGAAGGGAATCTGTCCCCACACCCACTCTTGTCTTGCCTCCCTCCCTACCAAAAAAAAAAAAAAAATTATATATTATCTCAAGCAGCTCTGAGTGTAGAAAACATAAGTCTGGAAGAAAAGACAGATGGGGTGGGGGATGGTGCATGAGGGTGGCAGAGCAACTGTCCTTTATATCCACGGAGGAGAGATCACGAGAAAAATGGTAGTAGCAAAAAGGACCGAGGTTAGACTTTAAGAGCTTGCTTTTATGATAAAGAGACCCAGGAACGATGGGTGGAGGAAGCCAGTGACATCTCTGTCCATGCCCATCCCTGGGGCCCCTGAAATCCTTGGCTCGGTCCTCGCTTGGAGGATACCGCCCACCCCGTAACCTGGAGAAGGAAGAGGCAGCAGGGTGGGGGTGATGGATGTTTTGTGTATCTCCTGCTTGGGCTGGCCTTCTCTCACTCCCAGCTCCTTCCTGGCCGGAGATTTTGAGCGCCTGCAGATTTGAGGATGCCGGGGTTTCTGGGAAGCAGGGTAGTACAGGGCTCCATCAGGCAGCCGCCCTCTGGCATGTTGCTTGTCAGGATTTCTCTGAATGGAATCGAAAAGCAAGAGCCAAGAATAGGGGTGAGGGCACCCAGCTCCCTCTCCATGAAGCCAGGCTCCCGGGCAAGGTCAAGAGACACCACTCCCTCAGCAATAGTGGCAATCCAGCTGGTGGGCGGGGCAAGCACCGAGGACATTCCCCGACCCCTGACTCTACAGAAAGCCCCAGCATCATGGTGTCAACAGTAGAGATGAAGCACAAAGCTTTCATTTTGCAGAGGACGAAACAGGCCTTAGGTCCAGCCTAGGGCCACCCAGAGCTCTCTGACTCCTGGCCTAGTGCTTTCCCCCACTAAAGTTTAATGAAACTGTCCCCTTCCTCAGATTTCAAGTGAGGACATCCTGATGTGGCACCCCCAGCAGATCCTTGAAGGAGCAGGATGAGCTGTCTCTGCCGGCGGGTGCGCTCCGCAGAGATGTCGGTGGGGTGGGGCCCCTGGCAAGGCGTAGGGGGTCAGAACCCGGAGGGGCCTCGGGGGTCAGCCCTCATCATCCAGTCACCTTTAACAGCTGAGAGCACCGACGTACCAGAAAAGCAGAATTTGCCTAAGGTCACCCAACCAGCGAGTGGCAGGTCAGGGACCCAAATCCAGGTCTCCCAACTCCTATTCCTGTCCCGTGATCCATCTTCTTTGGGGAGGTCAACCCAGGGAGGGAGGAGGAGGAGGACGCAGCTGTCACAACCACACTTCAGCAAATGGCTGCTGGTGGCCTGACCCATGCATTTTTAAAACTATCTGCTGAGGTTTTAGGGTCAAGTAACAAACGCACCTCTCTCTCCCTGTGGCTTTTAAACCTCATAAATATGCTTTTAAAAGTCACTCCACAGTTCTTCCCACCCACGGAGACTCATACAATCTCTCAGTGAAACCTGAGGGGCCGTCAGAGCTGGCTTTCCATGGTTGTGGGGGTTGGTTGAGGGAACCTCTTCTGGCAAATGTCCCACATGGAGGGAAATGCCATTCCCTCAAGGGGCAAGGACGGAGGCCCCCGCCAGGCATGTGAAGGGCCAGTCTGACTGACCAGAGTCCTCTCACAGGCCCGGTGGTCTCAGCGCGAGGCACTTGAAACCAGTGGAGCCTATGTCTTCCTCTGGCTGAGCGTTCCTGAGCGTTCCTGGGATCTGGAAGGCCACCTCAGTTTCCCTCTTCAGAAAAATGAGGCTGGTAACAGCAGGAGGCAAGGGAATGAGGTCATGTCTGCAGAAGTCCAAGCCACACTCTCAAAGAGCAGGCCGACCAGGGTTTGGTATTTCAGCCCCAGAGCCAGGAGGCTCACATTCCCCCAGCCTCACCCCCCCCACCTCCAGATCGCCCCAACACCCCTACTCTGATGGCTTTAGCAGGCTTCGTGCTCAGATGGAAATGAGCTGTGCGTCTAGTGCCTCTTCATGGGGTGATTTTTTTTAGGACTGAAATGTGACGTTTGCTCATGGGTACTTGAAAAGCCTTGGCAGGGAGCCCAGGCCTGGATTTCCACCTGGGGTCTCTCTGCCTGCACCCGAGCCCCTCCCCGCAGCCCCAGCACTGCTCACCTGGGGTGGGGAAGTCGCCATGACAGTCCCCTGGGAACTAAGACTCCAAGGGGAGATGAGGTGGGGCTGTGATGGGTTAATGCGACCCCTACCCTAGCTGCTTGGAAGGCTGACGAGAGGAGGGGCAGCGTGGCTTTGGAGCTGCCTCTCTGGTGGACGGTTCTGGTCCCCTTGCCTTGCCAGCCCTACCAGCCTTTCCAGACTCCCCTCCCTACTACAGCTGCTCGCCTGACCTGTGCCCCTTGCAGCCTCCTCTTCCTCATCACACTCTCCATCAGCTGCGCTGGAGTCCTTTTTCATCATTTCTGTGTCCTAACTGTTGAGCAGAGCCTCAGGCAATGTGCTAAGAGTATCAGGTCCTCAGATGTATTTTCTAGAGAATGTGCCACACCGGTGCCTAAGTGTGGCTGGCCCTAGGGTAGGAGGAGCCCGGGCTGGAGCTGAGGGAGCCCACGCGGTATCGTGGTTAAGAGTCCACGGCCTGCCAACATATGAAGCCCCCAACACATGTTGGTTGTCTACTGTATACGAGGCAATGTTTTACTTTTTGAGGTTACAGCAGTGAACAGAACAGACCCATTCCTTCTCTTCGTGGACTTAGAGTTTTGCGGGGGCAGGGGTGGGGCAGTGACTCTTACGTGGGTAATCACAGAAGAGAATCCTTAGTTCGCACTGTAGTGCTCTGTAGGAAAAGTGGAGGGTGTGATGATTTAGATTAGAGGGGCTGGTCAGGGAGGGCTTCCCTGAGCAAGTGAGCCTTCCACCAGGCCCCGTGGTCTAAGATAGAAGCAGGCTCAGGTGTTTGAGGCAAGTGGAAAGGTCATTGAGGAGGAAGTAGTGCAGCCCAAAGCTGGGAAGGTGGGCCTGCAGGAGGTGCTGGACCAACCGCAGCCTTGGGGCTTAGGGTCAGGAATCTGAATTTTGTCCTTACGTCCAATGGAAAGACAGGAAAGGTGTTCAGTGGGAGGAGTGACGTCGGGTTTGTGTTTTTCAAAAGTGACTCAGGTTGCTGTGGGAGAATATAATTGGAGGAGGCAAGAGTGATGGGGTCCCAACCGGAAAGCCCCAGTTGGAACCATCCAGGTGACACGGCAGTGGTCTGAGGGGAGCAGGCAGTGCAGATGGCGGGCACTGAAGGGCCGTGAATGGGGCTCCTGCAGGCTCCAGGGAGGGAGCTGAAAGGGAGAGGCTGAAGAACTGACCAGGGACCTCCTGGGGGAAGAGACAGGTGGGGGAAGGGACAGGTGTACTTCGTTTTGCCTAAATACAAAAGTGTCTTATGTGCAGAGCACATACATTAAAAACAAAATCCTTTAGTTTTTTTAGTAATGATGCCTTTCTAAAAAGGTAAGCTCGGGGCGCCTGGGTGGCTCAGTCGGTGAAGCGTCTGCCTTCGGCTCAGGTCATCATCCCTGGGTCCTGGGGTCGAGCCCCACATCGGGCTCCCTGCTCAGCGGAGAGTCTTGTTCTCCCTCTGCCTCTGCCTCTGCCTCTCTCTCTCTGTCTCTCATGAATAAATGAGTAAAACCTTAAAAAAAGAAAAAAAAAGATAAGCTCCTCTGAGCCGAACTTAGGACCCGTGACGGAAGTGAGGAAAGGCAGAGGGACGAGTCACTGGCCCGAGCAGGCAGATGCGGTTGGTGGCTCCAGCACTGGGCCTAGAGCAGGGGTCCCCCCTGCAGCCTCGGAGGCTAGGCCAGCGAACCGGGGCCCTGTTAGAGCAGCTGTGCTGCGGGCAGATTGTGCCCCAGTGTGCCCAGCTCTCAGAGCTAGGCGTGACCTCCAAAGGGACTGCTTCCTCCACTGCCTTAGGCAACACGTATCCCTGAGCCCAGGATGACGCCGGCTGCCGTGGGATGGCAGCGGAAGTGTAGAATTGTCCCCGCTCTTAGGGATTTTATCACCTTCCTGGGATCTGAGCGAGTGCCGAAGCTCAGCATCCCTTCTCGTGCTGGCATTTCCCCCTCTCCGTACCTTCCCTTTCTGGACTGAACTGAGGAGCTCCACATAGGCTGAGGTGCATCCTCTTCAAAGCGGACGCCTGCCTCCTTACCTGCTCCCTACCCCATCCCATCTACATCCACTTCCGTGTAGGTGTGGTAGAGGTTAGCACGGGCAAAAGCAACTCTGCTGGACTCACAGGGAGGCTGTACACGCTGAGGCCAACTGTGAGATGACCTTGAGCAAATCTTTGGACCTCCAGGGGCCTCAGTTTACTCATCGCTTCTAAATAGGGGATAATATTTTCCCCACCCGTTCTAGCTCAGGGAGCTGTTGGGAGGAGCAGATGAGGTCATGGGTATGAAAACTCCTTGTGACGGACGGCGTCCCTGGGAGACCTGACACAGAGCCGGGGGCATGCCCGGTGGGGGACGAGCCAAGGCCTCTGTAGGCAATGCATGTCTCCCTCCGAGGCTCCCAGCAGTCCAGTCAGCAGTCCTGACCCACAAAGGGGCCCTTGTCTGCTAGTTCCCATGGAGAACCATGCCACTGGTCGCATTGTGGACGCCTGCCTTTATCTCTGGCGAGTAATGTGGGGCTGTCTTGAGGTAAAACTCTTTAAAGGGGGCTTTTCCAGTCCTTCATGAGGAACAGGCTCCGCTGAGAGTAAACAATGTGAGAGATACAAGACTGTCTTTGCCATCCTGAGGCCTCCACACCCTGCCCTCTTTCCCACCCCTGCCCCATGAGCCGTGTCCTGTCTCCTCAGTCTGACAAAGCCCTCCTAGATCTTCCTTCCCTACTTTCTCTCAGGATGGAACCAAGAACTCACACTGGGGTTCTCACTAACTGGCAACACCCTAGAGCCATGTATTTTAAACTTTTTAAAAAAACTGTTTCTTTATCTTAACCCCCAATTAGAAATACATTTTCCAGGGGTGCCTGGGTGGCTCAGTCAGTTAAGCGTCTGCATTCAGCTCAGGTCATGATCCCAGGGTCCTGGGATCGAGCTCCGCATCAGGCTCCCTGCTCAGCAGGGAGCCTGCTTCTCCCTCTCCCTCTGCCTGCCGCTCCCCCTGCTTGTGCTTGCTTTCTCTCTCTCTGTCAAATAAATAAATAAAATCTTAAAAAAATACATCTTCCAGCAAATCCAGTATATACATATTGAGTCAAAAGTTTTATGAGACAATACTAACTATGCACAATATACTTGATTTTCTGTTTCATCGTTTATGGTCTTTGTTTGTTTGGTTTTTTTTACTTGTCAGTTGCAATCCACTAAAGTGATGCCATGATCCACAAAATAGTTGCAGTCTGTGATTTGAAAAGCCTTGACCTGAAAGGATCTTCTTTCCAAGCACAGAAGGTCCCTGGGAACTAGGTGTCAGGACACTTTACCCTGGCTTGGGGTAATAGAGCATTTCCTTTGTGCCAAGCGCTGTTCTAGGTGCTTTATGTGTTATGTGTAATCGTTCAGCTAATCCTTTCAGCCACTCTTTGAGGTAGATATTATTGTCACAGCATTCACATTTGATGGGCCAGGAAACTGAGGCATGGAGAGGTGAAGTTACTTGTCCAAGGTCATACTAATAGGAAGTGACAGAACCCCAGACACCATATGCTCACCCACTGAGCTCTGCTGACTGTCGAGGTGCCACAGAAGTGGGGTGGTCCCTCAGGGGGATAGCGGTGATGCTTTAAGAAAGCCAGCAGTCCTTATCCCTGTGGCCAGAGCCTGACTCGGGTACTTCTGGAAGGTAGGCCTGATGAACCTATAACACAGGCTGGGCCCTGGGAATCCACAGCCTGACGGGACCCGTTCAAGCTTGGCTGCCCTGTGGTCACACACCGGCCAGTGGAGACAAAAGCCCTTCTGGGGTGCCTGGTAGACCCAAATGCAGAACTCTGCCCACTGGCCAGTCAGCAAGTAAGACTTTTCTGAGTGGAAAGAAGAGCTTGACTTTGGTCTTTAAAAAAAAAATACTGCTGTTAATTTTAAACATAACACCTTTTGCAGGCTAAAAAAAAAAAAGTGAGCTTAACCACTTTCACTGTTTTTTTAGCGAATTTATTGTTTTAGGCTCCGTGAGAATGCAACCTTCTCTGTGAGAATGAAACAAAAATTTCAAATGCAACTGAAATAAAAGCAGTTTATTTCAGAACACAGTAAAATGTGTCCCCGCATTTGATGGATTGCTTTTCGCATTTGAGCCCAATGCTTCCCGCACGTGGGCAGGCAGGGCCCCACAAACAGGCCGTGGCATATAGGAGCGAAGCGCGAGTTGACTTGTAAGGGATGGTCGTGGGAGGCACACACTTATCAGATTTCGTTTCTGCTCTCTTTTGGCATAGTAGCTGCTGAGCAGTGAAATGGGAGGGAGGGAGCTAGAGAGATTGAGAAACAGTTCGTTATCCATAGACTGGATTGTCAGCTCCCCAAAAG
>NC_138374.1:113057768-113073256 GCF_054177405.1 Leptonychotes weddellii
CTTTTGGGGAGCTGACAATCCAGTCTATGGATAACGAACTGTTTCTCAATCTCTCTAGCTCCCTCCCTCCCATTTCACTGCTCAGCAGCTACTATGCCAAAAGAGAGCAGAAACGAAATCTGATAAGTGTGTGCCTCCCACGACCATCCCTCACAAGTCAACTCGCGCTTCGCTCCTATATGCCACGGCCCGTTTGTGGGGCCCTGCCTGCCCACGTGCGGGAAGCATTGGGCTCAAATGCGAAAAGCAATCCATCAAATGCGGGGACACATTTTTACTGTGTTCTGAAATAAACTTCTTGCTCTCTCCCTGAGTCCCCTGCCCCAGCCCCCGCTACTCTTGCTGTCCCCTTTCTGACAGGACCCTTCCTGTCACAAGGCCAGGACCAGCCAGCCTCAGCCTCCTCAGCACCACAGTGGGGAGATAAAAGTCCCCGCTTTGTGGAGTGGTTGGGGAGCGACATGATGCGCTTCAACCCGGGGCCTGCTCAAAGGAGCTTCTCCCTAAACACGGCTCTCATTTAACCTTAACTTGTGATAAACCATGAGCGAGGCACTTGGCAAGGGATTTCGGTTTTACCCAGGCCAGAGGAATTTGCATGTTTAAATATCTTCTCTTTCCCTCCATCTCCTTCCCCCGGTTACTTACCTTTTCTCAAGGCGGGCCAATGTTTAAAACAAAGCAGTGGAATTTGAGGTACTCCCCACAGGTCTGCCCAAGTTCATATCTCATGTTCTACAACTCAGATTATACCCCCTACACCACCCCAAACCTATCCTCTTGGGCTTGGAGTTCTGTTGGGGGCAGTGAGGCTTTGCCTACCTGGAACCAACTTCTGAAGATGGCAGGGAAGGGGCCTCAAGAGGGGAGCAACAAAGAGTACACTTTATGGCCTGGCCCATAGGTTGCCATTCGTGGTTAGATGAATTTATTCCCAAAGCACCACCTCAGGCCTCAGTTCCCCCCGCACCAGCAGGAGATGATTCTAGCCCCTTGTTCTGAGATAGGGCTGCTGAGAGACCTCGCTGGTGCCCTGGGTACCTCGAAGACCCCAGGGGCCTCCCCCAGGCCAGGCCAGGCGAGTGAGGAGGAAGGAGGGGCAGGAAGGTCCCCTGGGAGCCAGAAGGCCACACTCTGGAGACCTTGGTTTCCCAAGGGCTGCCCCCTCCCTCTGCCACTTAGGAGGAAACTTTACTCTGAGAAAGTTTGACTCTCTCCTGAAGCTGCACTTACTTAAGCCCGGATGAGCTGGGTTTCCAGACTCAGGGCCTCTGCCTCTTTCTCTCCCTTTCTCCTTCACAAGACTGAAGTGCACCTGCCCCAAGCTGCTGAGGAGGCTTCGCAGTGCCCCTGCTAGAAGGGAGGGAGGGATCAGGGAGCCCCAGGGAGGTCAAGCAGGCCACACGCTGTGGGAAGTAGCCCACAGCCCCAGGAAGCTGAATTGCAAGGAATAGTTTCACCTGAGCGGTCAAGGCCAGGATCCCCCATGGGTCTTCCACTGTTCTCCCCACCACACCCAGTGAGCCCTGCTGAAAGGTAAGCACAGTCTCTCCCGGGGCTCCAGCCCCAACCCCCGCTGGCCCTGGTGAACCTTTCCTATTCTCCTCCTGCCAAGCATTTTTATACCAAAATAATTAGGTAATTAATAATCATGTCATGTACTGTGTTTCTGGCATTCCACACTTTTTAAACTTTGGAATCTGTGTGTGGTAGATATGAATGTCAACCCACAAACTCAGGCATTCAGGAAACATCTCATTCTTGCTTGTCTTTAAATCAACTTGATTCTAATTCTGAGCCCCCACCCACTGGGGTGGTGGGACCTCTTCCCCCAGTCCCCAGGCTTGCACGGGGTGGGGGGGGGGGCGGCGCAGGAAGGCTTCAGTGGGGCTGGGAAAATAGGCAAGGGCTGTTCTGCTGTGGTCCCTGCAGGCTTCCTTGGCACCGCGACCCACAGCGGCCTTCGGAGGTCAGCGGCTCTCCAGTTCCACCATAGTGGGGCATGACCTCTTTGCCAAGGCTGGGGGGAAACACGTGCCCCACACCCGCCCCTCCTCTCTGGGCCACTCCATCCTCCTCCCGCTGCACGGGAGTGCATCTGACCTCTTGCTCCTGGGCCTCACTGACCCCTTTCAGGTCCACTTCTGGAGAGTCCTGCCTCTCTGCTTCTCAGGTGGGCTGTTCCCTTCCTCGAAAATCCCTTTCTGGTAGCCCGAAGCTTCTACCAAATCCCCTGGCTGGTTCAGGTCCTGCTGTAACCCATGGTTCTGGGAATTAGGAGGTTCATGACCTGGGGGGCCTGCTGGGGAGTGGAGTACAGACAGAATATCTCAGAAATGTATCCTGCCACATGGTCTCATTATTCTCACCTCCTTATAAAGCAGGTGGGACAAGTGTTAGTACTCCGTTAGACAGATGGAGGAGCTGTGTTATGAACTGAGGTGGTGATGTGGCTGTGGCAATATGGGGACAGGAAGCCAGGCCTCTTGCCTCCCAGTGTAGGCTGCTATCAAAGCAGGCCTTCCTGAACTTTCCATGGAAGCCTCTGACTAAAGTTGGCAACAGCCGGTGTGTTCGAGGGCTTCCTGTGTTCAGGACCCGGTACTCAGCACTTCACATGTAAGAGTTTGCTCAGTTCACGACAGGTCTTTGAGGTGTACTCTTGCCCCCATTTTGCAGATGAGGAAGGTGAGGCACAGAAAAGGTGAGCACTCTGCTGGGGGTGACAGAGTTGGTAACTGGTGCGGCCAAGAGTTTGAACCCTGAACTTTTAACTCTTCTCCTATAACGGGTCCCCTAGTAACTTAAGCACCCTTTAAGAAGGAAGAAACTCTGAAAAAGAAGTAACTTTATCAGCAATTTTTTTTTTCCGCTTTCTGACTTCATCCAGCCTCCAACAAAAGAGGCTGCTTTCCAAAGTCCCAGGCTCCATTCATCCCTGTGAATTCATTGCTTCTTACCACCCACTCACTCACCACCACAAGCTCAAACTCAAGGACACACCTACTTCTCCCTCTGTTCTCCCTTCCCAATCCAAAGTCAAGGGCATCAGCGCCGACAAAAAGGCTGGGAGGAGGAGGGACCCTGCCGGAGCGCCTTTGAGCCTTCCAGGGCGGAGGGAGAGGTCTGGCAGCCCCTCCCCTCCATCTGCTTCCCGCTGAGGCACCGGATGCTGGGGAGGGGGAGGCTCTCGTGGAGACAAAGGTCCGGGGGACCCAGAAGGGAGGAGGTGGTCAGGTTGCTGGGGGGGGGCGGTCTTTGGGCGCCCCCTCCCCTGTAGCAGGGAGCCAGCCTCCAGAGCCTGGGGGCAGAAAGCGGCCAATTGAGGCAGAGGGAGGCCAGCTGGCCCTCTCAGCACCTTTTTCTTCACAAAGCCTGGCTGTGGATTCATTCACAGCTCATCCCCCAGAGGGCCTGGAGGTATTTGGAGAATAAGGAGCCCTAGTCCTCTAATTACCGGTGTGCATCTGGGGAAGGGAGGCAGCCATATGCAAATGAGCAGCTTCTACCCCATAAAGAGAAAGGAAACCCTTGTCCTGATATCTCTACTTCAGACTTCTAACCCCAGCCCTGAGAACCTCCTCTTCTGAGGTTATTGTTTAACCCTCTCCTGGGGTCCACAGACTCCTTCTTTCCTCACAAAGCCCCACGTCCTGACTCCCCCCACCGCTCGCACCGCTCCAAGTCAGAATAGTTACTGATACTTACTGTATGTCTACCAGATATTATCCTAAGCACGTTACATGTATTAACTTCTCATAAGAGGCCTACAAAGTTGGAATTCTTTTTGTCTCCCTTTTGCAAAGGAGGAAGCTGAGGCAGAGAGCTTGAGTAATTTGCCCAAAGTCACCCAGCTAGTCAGTGGTAGAAAAGGGGTTTGAACAGTTGTTGGGTCCCTGTCCAGAAAGACCACTCCGTGCCTTTGGGGGAGGCCTTGCTTTGGAGTGCTGTCAGGAGTGGGGTGGGACATCGGGTACAGGTTCTGCATCGTTATACAGGTCATAATCTGTAAAGTGATTTGCAATTCTTCTGTATGGGAGGTTGGTCTTTTCTCCCATTTATTTATTCAGTCATTGATTTATATCAGTATGTACTCATGGATGTGTATTTTACACTCTGAGTTATAATCCAACACTAAATTTTTATTTTATTCTATTTTGCTGGGCCCTGTGCCTGTGGGGGCGTGGAGGTGTCACTCTGGTCTGAGATGGGGTCTTTTGGGATGAAGAAAGGAGGAGAAGGGTGGCGCGGGCTCTGTTGTAGACCACGGGCTGGCCTGTCTCACCAGCTGGGATGTCCCTGGCATCATAATTTCCCCCCCATTCCTCCTCATCCCTCCCTCTCTTGCACCTGACCCCCTTCCTCAATTCAATCACTGATCAAGTCTCTTTGCTTCTACCTCTGAAATTCTTTTACCTTTTCTCCCCCCCCAGCCATCCTCTTAATTCATACCATCATTCCATTGGGAAGGCTTCCTGTCTCCCCTCTTTCTGGTTCATCTGCACACACTGCTCTGGGGGTGCCTTCCTGATGCACAGCTGAGACCCTGCCACTTCCCAGCACAGTGGCCTTCAGTGGCTTCCCACCATACAACATTCTGATTGCTGCCAACATTCGAGGCCCTGCAGGTGCACATTCCTACCTTTCTAGCTTCTGGGATCTCTTCCTGACCTAGACCACCTGCTGGCATTTCCCCAGGGAGTTGTGTGAAACCTGTTAATTGACATTCCTTAAAGATAAAAGACCTGTGGTCAAATAAATCTAGGAAACTCCGGGTTGACAAGGTTAAACAGGTTTCTTCATTGCAAGACTTCACCAAGTCTTTACTCATGGGCTTTGGGACTCCCCAGGAATGGGTTAACAGTATGCAGAATTTGCCCTACTGTGGCACAATATTCTGTGGGCCAGTGGTCCATGGAACCATGTGTGGAACACGGCCCAGCCTTTGGACAAGGTGGGCTCCTTGTTCCCAGAGTCTGCCCCCAATTTTCTGGGCTCTGTATCTTAGATTAACCCATATCCTGAGGCTGAAAAAACCTACTTCCTCCATCTTCACCTATAAAAATCTTACCCATCCCTTAGAAATATTTTTCTTGACTGTCCCCCTGCCCCCCGGCAAAGAACCTCTGCTGGGGTCTTTTGAATTTCCATGGGAATACTTCTTACAGCACACATCAGTTGCAACTGTTTATTTCTGCTCTTTTGTCTGCTTGTCTGGCAGCAGTCCCCCGTTCTGTCCCTGCTCAGACTCTAAGCCCCTTGATGGTGCTGTGTCACTCATTCTTGAATTCTCTTCAGTACCTTCTACGGAATAGATGCTGTGCCTCAGAATCCTCTGTGCAGCTTTTTATTTTGTAAGAAACTTTTACATTTGAGAATAGCTGTAGATTTCCTGAAAAGTTGCAAGGAGAGTGGTCATATTCCTCACACCCAGTTTCACCTTTTGCTGACGTCTGACATCCTGTGGCATGTTTGTTACAACTGATGAGCCAATGCTGGTCATTGCTAACTAAGATCCATGCTTTATTTGGATTTCCTTAGTCTTCACTGAATGTCTTTTTTTGGCCCTGGGTCTCATCCAGGATACCACATTGTATTCACTCATCAGATCTCGTTAGGCTCCGCTAGGCTATGTCAGTTTCTCAGGCTTTCCTTGTTTTTGATAATGTTGACAGTTTTGAAGCGTGCTGATCAGGTATTTTGTAGAATGTCCTTCAATATGGATTTGTCTTGATGTTTTTCTCATGGTTAGATGGGCTTTATGGGTTTTGGGGATGAAGACCATAGAGGTCAAGTGTCATTCTCACTCATCATGTGAAGGGTATATACTACAAACATGGCTTATCATTTTTGGTGTTGACCTTGATCATGTGACTAAAGTAGTGTTTATAAAGTTACTCTTTTCTTCCACTTGCCATACTATACTCTTTAGAAGGAAGTGACTATGGGCAGTCCACATGCAAAAAGTAGGGGTGAAGGGTGCTTGGGTGGCTCCGTCGGTTAAGCTTCTGATCTCTTGAACTCAGGGTCGTGAGTTCAAGCCTGCGTTAGCTCCCTGGGCTTGGAGCCGACTTAAAAAAAAAAAAGTAGGGGTGAATATCTAATTAAATTCTTCTGAGTGAGACATTTGTGTATTCTTCATTTATTTATTTAGATCAGTATGTACTCAGGATGTTTTCTACTCTGAGTTATGATCTAATACTACATTTTTAATTTTGTTGTGTAGATTATCTCAGTGCTGGCCATTGGGGGACCTCTTTCAGTTGGTACTTGGGTCCCCTTGACATACCCTGATCTCTTTTCTTTTCCCCCCTTGCTTTTTGGCCCTACAGGATGCTCCAGACTCATCTTGCACATTCCCTGCCTCAGTCCAAGAAACAGCTATTTCTCCGGGGAGCCCTTGTTCCTTTAATTGGAGGATGGTATTAGAAACCAAGAGTTGGGTGCTGTGTGTGCTCATTGTTACTGGAGTGTCATTGCTTCTAGACCCTCTCAGTGGACAGAGCTAGGAAATATTAACATGTGTGTACACACACGGCTATCATTATAATTCACATGATACACATTAGTTAATACTGATATTTCTTACTCCAATCTAATTCCACATGGTTCAGTCTAACCTTCCTTCCTTTATATGGCTTTTTAAGACCCCATTTCTTCTGAATTACAGTCTCTGAGGTTGAGCCAAAGACTGCACTCCAAAGGCTGGAGAAAGAGTGTGGCAAGCACACAAATGTTTGTTAGGTCTAATTGAGTTTAGAAGAACCCAGGCCAGGGGCGCCTGGATGGCTCAGTCGTTAAGCGTCTGCCTTCGGCTCAGGTCATGATCCCAGGGTCCTGGGATCGAGCCCCACGTCGGGCTCCCTGCTCGACGGGAGGCCTGCTTCTCCCTCTCCCACTCCCCCTGCTTGTGTTCCCTCTCTCGCTGTGTCTCTGTCAAATAAAGAAATAAAATCTTTTAAAAAAAAGAAGAAGAAGAAGAAGAACCCAGTCAAGCCCCAGCACAGATGTGCAGCATTTCCAGACTTGTATATCTCTTATCCCTGGGGCTGTGAGGCAAATTAGCTCTCACCTTCCCCAGAGGTGACGCTCTGTGAGAAACAGCCTGTAATCCTCGCCAAGGTGTCCATTACCCCGTGTTTGGGTGTTTCTGTTCATTTCCTCCTGTATCTGGTTCCCCGAGCACCTGAGACTTCCTAGTGTGAGGCCAGACTGTCTGGGACCCACTACTGCCGACAGCAGGATCTTCTGTGACGGCCCTGCCCGTTCCCCTTGGCCCAGTGGTCAGCACTTTCCTTTCCCTGCAGTGATAATCAAGGCATGTGTATGTCTCCAAACAGAGTCCACCGGCTTGAAATGGCTGATAGATCATTTTACTAAAGAGGAACAGGTCCAGGAAATAGCCAATTAGCTGCAGAAGTAGAATCCAAGCTTTCTGTGCTTTTTCAAATCCACTCTGTCCCCAGTCCATCCTTCTGAACGTCCTGGGCTGGAATCATGATACCCGATGGATACATGGGGACACCTTCAGCTGCATGTCTTTAAGTCCACTGTGAACTAAAATACCACTGAACTTGGGGCACCTGGGTGGTTCAGTGGGTTGAGTGTCTGAGTCTTGATTTCAGCTCAGGTCCTGATCTCAGGGTCCTGGGATGGAGCTCCCCCCACCCCCCCGGCAGTGGGGTTACCCACTCAGCGGGGAGTCTGCTTGTCTCCCTCTCCCTCTGCCCCTTCCCCATACTTCTGAGCACCTCAAACACACACACTCTCTCTCTAAAATAAATCATTAAAAAAATAAATAAAATACCACTGAACACTCTAGGCTTGCTTTCTGCAAAATGTTCCTGTAAAGAGTGCCTGAGACTTTTATGTAGATCAACAGGACATGATGTCCTCAACTCACTGATTTTATTCCATACTTACCTGAGGCTCCAGAGCCAGAGAAGAAGGTGTGGACCCTGCACTCCCAGAGGGGAGAGAGTCCTGTTAGTCCTAAGTAAAATCAAGGTGCTCGTCCTAATCACCTTCACCCCTCCCCTATCCCTTTGTCTGCCCCTCTTCTTTTTTTTTTTTAATTTTTTTATTTATTTGACAGAGAGACAGCGAGAGAGGGAACACAAGCAGGGGGAGTGGGAGAGGGAGAAGCAGGCCTCCCGCGGAGCAGGGAGCCCGATGCGGGGCTCGATCCCAGGACCCCGGGACCACGACCTGAGCCAAAGGCAGACACTTAATGACTGAGCCACCCAGGCGCCCCGTGTCTGCCCCTCTTCTTAATCCCCCAGAAACTCACTTCTCTCTGGCCATTGTCTTGCTGCCCTCATCCCTGCCCCTCAGTGTTTCTCCTCTCTATCAGCCCTTCCCCATAGTTCCCATCAAAACATTCATTTCTTTAATCAAGGTGTTTGGAAAGTAGTCTGACTAAACTGTAGGACAGGATGCTTTAAACATTTAGAGATTTGTTAATCCATATTTGTGGTACAAGCCCTCCTGTTAACTGCACCTTGATACTTTGTCTTCAGTGGGTCCCAGGCACTTCCTAACCACGCTTCTTTATGCTGAATTGAACATCTTGTGAATTTATTGCAAGGTTGCGTTTATCTGCATCAGCCTCCTATTCCGTGCCCCCTCCAACCCCCATGCAGTTCATTTGCTTATTTCAGTAGCTTCCTTAGGCAGCCTTTTCTCTTGCTACCGATCTTGCCACCTTTGCCTCCGAGGGAGCCCTTAAATTGCCTTCCGGGCAGCAATCTATCCTTTTCTTTTGGGAGAATAGCCCAACCCCAGCAGTGTACCTCTCCGGCCAGCCTCCGACTGCACTTCCTTCCCTTCCCTGTGCCCTGCGGGGAGAATGGAGGGTTGGAGAAGGCGCACTTTTGCTGCCCTTGGAAAAGCTTCCTAGCAGCTGCTTTGTCACTCAATTCAGGAGCTCCTTCCTGGTGTGAAAGGTATTTTGCGGATATGCATAGTTAGTCATTAACAGAAACCTTTTAGCTCCTTGCCAGCTTCATCCAAAATGCCTTTTCCTTTATCCCTTCAGAAGTCTTTTTTTTTTTAACTTAATTTTTTAATTTGAGTGTAGTTGACACACACCTTCAGAAGTATTTATAAGCTGTATTTAGGAAGGTCTCCTTTGCCAGTATATACAATATTATATAAATTACACCAGGGAATGACTAAGCAATGACCCTTGTTCTAAGGCTTTTTACCACTGAATCTAAATACATTTCACTGATTGAATCCAGGCAGTTACTATAGGAAGGTTTTATAGATTGCCTTTTTTTCCCCCCAGGGAGAGTTGGATGGAAGGTGGGACAGGATAGGTCTTCTCTTAAATCATACCACCATTCAACCTAGTATACTTCTTTTGTGTATCCAGCCTCTGGAGAGAGTGGAAATGAGTGTTCTGTCCCCCAGCAGATTTACCCCACTGAGGTGGAGGATTGGTAAGAGCTTAAATCTGAAGACCCTCTGGAGACCCCTAGGTTCATAACCAAAGTCGACCAAGATGGATAGGCTTTCCCACTTACAACAATAATGATCATAATAACTGTTACGGTGTGAGTGCCTACCATGCTAGGCACTGTACAGCACTTAACATGCTCTCTCTCTCTTTTTAAAGATTTATTTATTTATTTTGGAGAGAGAGACAGAGAGAGGGCGGGCACGAGCAGGAGGGGCAAAAGGAGAGGGAGAGACTCCACGCTGAGCATGGAGCCTGTCGTGGGGCTCGATACCATGAGCCACCCAGGCGCCCCCTTAACATGCTTTCTAATTCAATCTTCCCCAAACCCTAAGAAGTAAATAGAATTATCTTCATTTTACAAGTGAAAAAAAAAACAATGAGATTTTGAACATCAAAGACTCTTGGCTGAGTTTACATACTTCGTGGTGGAGCTGGGATTGAAACTTAGATCTGTCTGATTGTAAAGCTACCACCCACCTACCCTGAATATTGGTTCAGAGTAGACTGGAGCCCTAAAACTAATTGATCTGAAACTGACTTAATTTTAGACCAGAGGCTGATGGGGGAGAATAAGAGTAAAAGCCAGTTTCTTCACCCTTCCGCCTGTGGGGGTGGGGGGAGGTAAGAGCCAGAGGTTCTCTTTCCCCCCTAACCACCTCCAGCATTGGAGTCCTAAACATTCCTCATTTGGCTGTATGTAATGCAAAGGAGTGGCTGCCCAGCCACTTTGTATCTAATTGCCACATAACATGAAAGTGACAGTGTGGATTATTACATGTGTCAGATCAACTTGGTTTAAGTTCCATTTTAACAGTAAATTCTTTTGCTATACGCTCAGCCTTCGTAGTTATTCACCCTGCAAAGTTGTTGACTCTTTTTTTTTTTTTTTTAAAGATTTTATTTATTTGACAGAGAGAGACATAGCCAGAGAGGGAACACAAGCAGGGGGAGTAGGAGAGGGAGAAGCAGGCTTCCCCGCGGTGCAGGGAGCCCAATGTGGGGCTCGATCCCAGGACCCTGGGATCATGACCCGAGCCGAAGGCAGACGCTTAACGACTGAGCCACCCAGGCGCCCCAAAGTTGTTGACTCTTAATTTAAAGAGAGAGATTGCTGGAGAAGCCCTCTGATGCTCTGGATGTGTGCACGTCTAGGGGCTCTTGCCTCACTGGTGGGCTGAGGGCAGCCAGGGAGGTGGCCCTGGAGGAGACTGGGCAAGTTAGGTATGTGGGGGGCAGGTACCCCTTTCTCCCAGGAGGGATAATTCACACAGCCTGTGGTCTCCCTACTCCCATGGGGTCAAGGACTTCTGGGAAAAGTGAGATGTTTTGAGGAATATGCTGAATGAGGGTGGGAGGAAGGTTATTAGAAGTGATAATATTAGATATTAGAAGTGGAGTCCTAGAAGTGAAAATATTTCCCAAATAAAGGATTTCCACACGAAATATGAGCACCGTAGAACCAGGCCAGAGCTGAAATTTAGCCACCTGTGGTATTTCCATCGTGCCTACTGTTCAAAACCAGTGGGCTTTTCTTTCTGTGGGCTTTTCACTCAGGGGAAGGGGCTCAGATATCACACAATTATCACTGACACCTGCCCTGATAGAAAATAATTATTCAGGGGATTCTGAGAGCCAACGTAATTAGTCCAATTAATCTCTAGCGATGAATTATTCTGTCCGATAATCGTCTTCGGAAGCAAAGGATTCATTAGCATCTCTGGCTGACAGCAGGGAGTCAAATGCCCTTTTATCTCTCTTGCCTGTCCCTGACATGATGGAATGAAAGTGGCTCTCACTTTGATAAATTCTCCATCCATTAACAAGGAGGCTGGTTAGGGGAGTAGCAAAGGCTGGGGCCCGGGCTTGCCAGATGTATCACCTTCTTACCCATGACCTTCAGTTGAAGGCCTCAGTTTATCCAGTGGAAACACACGGGGAGAACTGAGTCCAAGTTATGTGATCAACTAGCAGGTTCACTGGGAATCTTTGTGGGCTTCCCAGAAGCAGTTAATCCCAACACACCCACTGAAAGAACGGGCCCTTCTCTGCGAAAGCGTTCTCAAGAAATTCTAAGGCAAAAGTCCTCCTCTTTTTTGCTGGAACTGACTTTACCTAATTTAGTGTCTTGAACTCATTAAGTGGAGGGGTGCTGTTGGTGAGACTCCACAGTGGAGCCCAGGAAGGGGAGCTCCCTGGTAAACTGGTGCCTGGTGAACTTACCCTTCTTCTTCTTTTTTTTTTTTTTTTTGAGATTTTATTTATTTATTTGAGGAGAGAGAAAGAGCACAAGTGGGGGTGGTGCATGGCAGAGGGAGAGGGAGAAGCAGACTACCCACTGAGCGGGGAGCCTGACTTGGGGCTCGATCCCAGGACCCTGGGATCATGACCTGAGCTGAAGGCAGACGCTTGACCAACTGAGCCACCCAGGTGCCCCTGAGCTTACCCTTCTGATCAGAATCCCAACCCAAACTTGGAGAGAGCTATGAATGGTCATGGGAGTGTGTTGGAAGCTCAGAGCAGCTGGGTGGGGGTTCTGCTGCCAGGGTCTGTATACTGTACACTTGGCCTGTCATGTCACAATACCGGACTCCAGCTCAGTGCTGCTTAGCTTTTCTGGTCTCAGACCCCCGCCCCAGAAAAATGAACATCACACATGGGTACAGGATCCTGCATATACTTTCAGGGATTTCCTGGACCCTCTGTAGCCTTGCATGAGCAGCTCCAGATATTACAATACATGGACTGTGCCCTCAAGGAACTTAAAATCTAAGGAGTGGGGAGCAGGGAGAGGGAGTCATTAACATGACAGTATTTAACAATACCATACCGTTAGGGGCGTCTGGGTGGCTCAGACGATTAAGCTTAAGCATCAGACTCTTGGTTTCGGCTTAGGTCATGATCTTAGGTCCTGAGACTGAGCCTCGTGTGGCGCTCCGCACTCAGCCTGAGTCTGCAGTCTGCTGGAGATTCTTTCCCCTCTGATCCCCCCACCCCCACTCACACACTCGTGAGCTCGCGCGCTCACTCTGTCTCAAATAAATAAAAGCTTAAAACAAGCAAACGATACTGTGCATCTGCTGGGAGCTGCCCTGTGCATCACAGTGTGTTGAGTCACGTCCCTCACCTCTGTGCCCCAGATTCCAGTAGTACCTACCGCATCCTGGGTTGTGACATTTCCATATGGGCCCTGGTGGGCACGTCACCCCCAGTTGAGAACCTCTGTGCAACCAGCACGAGCACTTGCTCAGCTCCAGTGGAAAGTGATTGTCTGGGGAGGGGAGTGGGCATCAGAGACGGTTCCTTGAGAAAAAGGTTTGGGACCAAACCAGGAAAGCAACTCCCTCCCCGCCCCCCAGCTTTTTTCCCTAGAGCCTAGCCCAGTGTTTGGTACAAAGAAGATGCTCAGAGTATGCCAAGGCAGTGGCTAAACAAGTGAACGGTGAATGAGGAGGGGCGGAGCACACAGAGGATGGGGAGGGGCACAGATGTCCCAGGCTTAAGGACTAGCACTGAGCAAAGGCACAGGGGCCAAAAGAATTGCAGGCAGCCCGGTCCCTGTTTCCTGGCTAAGGAACAGGATTCTGCCTGGTGCAGCTCTGCTTTAGGAAACTGTAGAATCCCCTTTTCTGGAGATCCTTAAGAAGAGAAGTGGGTAAACCAGCTGTGAATAGAGTTCTGCCTGTAAATTATAAAACCACTGCTAATTGATCGCAGCACTCCTTCCTGGTAGACTTGCACTTGACTTTGGAATATATCTGGATACAACCCTCCAAAAGTTACTATCACCATTTGGAGTTGGAGCACCAGATGTCACCTGTTTTTTTCCCCTCCCTGGCTGTGGTCCAGGGGCCTGATGGCAGGACTGGGGAATGGCGTTCTGCCTGAAGCCAGCCCAGAAGGGAGCGCACCAGTCCCTCTTAGCCATGAGTCGTACTTGTGTGTGCTTACTCTCCAGGGCTGTGTCTCCTTTCCCTCTATTCCACCCTACTTTTTCACAGCCCAGAACTGCTCTGCCACTGTCCTCTCTTCTTCCTGTCATTTGACCATTTATTCATTCATTCACAGCCATTACATGAGTCTGGGTTACATGCCCTTGAGATACAGCAGAGGACACAGATGCTCATCAGGGGCAGACATAGACTAGCAGCCAGGCAACTACATTAGAGCCTGGTGAGTGCTGTGTCCTGTGTTGGGGGAAGCGGGGTGCCCTGGGAGCCCAGAAGAACCTCGCCTAAGAGCTGGCTGAGTGAGACTTGTTGGCACCCTTCGAGGAAAAGAATCTCTGTAAGCGGAGAGCTGGAGTGAGGTGACAGAGAGCTCCGACTTTACGAGTCTGGGATGGTGAATTTTATTATAGTTTTTTCAATGTGTGTTAAAGAGTTCTTTCAATGTGTCCAGTAAAATATATATGTCTGCCTGCCCAGGGAAAAATCACCGTGGCTCCCTGGTAATAGGAGTTTGTAATGGCCTAGAAAATGCAGGGTAACCTTTAGAGTGAGTTTCTGATCTCCATTAAAAGCGTTTATGGTGTCGGGGGAGCTGTTTCTCTCTCATTTGTGTCTGACGAGGGCCGACGCTGAGATGTCAGGGAGGAAGACAAAGGCCCACGTGTGTGAGTGGACAAGTCAGGTGCTCCCTGGGCACACCGTGAGGAGCAGGCTGTCTGAAAGGCCATCTGCAAGGAGGACCAGGCACAGAGCCCTGGATTAGGCACCTGCAGAAATAAGAGTGCAGAGAAACTTGTTCCCTGCCTTTAGAGAGTCAGGCTAGAGACTCAGAGAGTCAGGAGAGACTGGCAGAGCTAGGCACTGCTGGTGTTGGAAAGGCAGAAGGCAAGACTTGAGGTAGTAGGTTGGGGAGCCAGGGTGGGAAGGATGGCATGAAAGGTTCCTGCAGGGAGTGAGCTGGAGAGACCGGATGGCCTCTCGATGGCCTCGGGTGGTGGTGCAGGAGAGGGGAGGCCATAGCGTGGGGACGTGGGGTTGCCTCCCTGCCCATCTATGAACCCGAGAGACCCATGAGGCAGGATAGGTGTGGCAGGTGGGTGGAACAGAGGACGTGCCCCCTGACTGCATGTCCAGGGGAGGCATTTGTGTGGCAGGCTTTTATGGAGGACGTACTACATCCCAGGGACTGCATTCTCCCTGGAGGCAGATAGACGTGTCAAGAAGTCTGGGCAATAGTGGGATACAGAGGCTGTGGAAGAAGCCTGTTGCAGGCTCCAGCAGGGACCCCAAGACAGGACTGGTGATGCCTATCTGAGGGGAGGGAGCCAGGCTGTAGGCAAGTGTGCGTTCTCCAGGGGACACAATTGCTCACTCCATCAATCAGACGTTTCCTGGGCACCTGATGTGTGCTGTCCAGTGCTATTGGGGTTGAAGTGGGGTTATATATGCACGAAGTGTCATGTCTAGTGGGGGAGACAGCACTAGCATGCACTGGGAGCTGTTATTGCAAAGGTAGGACATGTGCTTTGGCGAGAGTGGCTCAGACACCAGATGTCCTGTAGCTTGAAGAGGTGATCACTGGGATGGCCCGGGAAGGCTTCTTGGAGGATGTTAGTCTTGAAGTGGACATTGAGGCATGGCTAGAAGTCACCCCAGTGGGGTGGCCCTCTAGATGGGGAGCAGTTGGAGGGATGGGGCAACAAAGGTGCAGTGATGGGAGGCAGCAGAGATCCGCCTGAACGAGTGGATGAAATATAGGGAAATAATGAAGATCAGGCCAAACAATGACGGTAGAGGGCCTTGAATGCCAGACCAAGGACTTGGATGTCCTCTGAGGGATACTCAAGTCTCATGTTGCAGAGGCCCACGGCGGCCTGGGGATGGTAGCCCTCGGACTCCTCGGACTGAGGGATGGGAGAAGGGCTTGTCCGAAGCCACCTGAGCCATCTCCCAGCCTCCACGGCTGGCACGCCTGTACAAAATTCTCTCCCCAGCACGAGCCCCGGTTTGGCTTCCTGGTGGGGGAGGGGACAGGCACAGATATCAATTCAGTCACGTGTGCTCCCCCCCATCCCCGA
>NC_138374.1:113073356-113128482 GCF_054177405.1 Leptonychotes weddellii
GGCCAGAGGACCCCCTCTGTCAACGAACTGCTGGCTGCTGAGTGGCGCTGGAGCTAGGCATGCGCAGCTGATTGGCCATCTCTTCTCTGACCCTTCTTCTGAGGCTGGGGTGCCCCCTCGGCGTCCTCTGTTTCATTAAAGATGGACGACCCCTGGGACGGTGGGGGCAGGGGTCACCAGCTGCCTGGGCCTCTTGCTCCGAGACAGGCTGGGGATCATTTGCAGGGAGAACGCGTCTTGGCAGGATGAGCTGGGCCTCAGAGTCCCGGGATGATCGCCTCGGTCGGCAGTATGTCCCTAAGAACACGTACGTCCTATTGACAGATATTAGAAGCTAATCAGGGGAGTCGTAAATAGCTAGGCTGTTTATCTCTGGGTTCTGTTCTATTAGGTTGCTTTCTCATTGAAAATCTGTGATGAGTGAGACCACAGTCGCCCAAGTGACTCACGGGGATGAGCACTGGAAGTGGAATCAGAGAAGATGGGTTCTTGTCCCAGCCCTGGTTCTTCCTAGCTGAGGCCAAGGGCAAATAGCTCATCAGTCTCTATAGCTGCAAAATGGGCTCTCAAGGTGCCTGCCTTACAGGGGTATTATGGGGCTTAAAGGACATAGGAATGTGAAGGGCCTGGCACACAGAACGCTTTTAATAAATGTTAATTTGCCTCCTTGCCTCCAGACAGGGGCAGAGGAGATCAATTCGGCCAAAGGCGTCTATGGATTTCCAAGAGTCAAGGCCATACTCTTCTCAGTACTCATTTTTCTTGTCCACTTTCCCTGGAAGCCTGGTCCCAGTTCTAAATTTACCCCCAGGCCAGCCTCCTCCATGCTCAGGCCTCCTGCTCCAGCCTCCATGGGTTTAGAGCATTTCCTTGCACCAGGGAGGAAGATGAACAGCAGAGGGCAGTTGGCTCTCCCGGGCGCCCCTAGGGCGTTCTTGCAGCACCCTCCTCCCCAGGGGCTCACACACACAGGCCCCCACTGCCCCTGTGCCCAGAGTGCAGGCAGCTCACTGCCTGTGCCTCCATCCTCCCCAGCCCCTGCCTCCAGCTCCAAGAACTTCCTGCAGGCAGGCTGGCCCTCCCCCTCATCACCACTTCCAGCCCTGTGTGGCTCCTGGTCCAAGCTGGACCTTACTCAGCATGCAGACTGGCGTCTTTCCCTCTCACGTCTTCTCTGCCCTTCTTTTGGAGGACTCCTGCAGGAAGAAGCAGGAGTGCTGGGTTCTTCAAAGAATCCTAGCACATGGGCTAGCTGGGGTGGGGGGATGCGGGGTGTGGGGAAGGGGTACTGGCTCCACGCTGGAAGGATTTGTCGTCACTGAACTTAGATGTGGCTTTGTAGCTTGCAGACTTGGAAATCTCCAGGGGAGAATTTTTTTCCTGGGAATTCAGCTCCATTCAAACAATGACCAATCCTTAGTCACTTGGTGGGGCTGCAGTGCAGGGCCTGGGCCACCATGGGCTGTATGCAAGGCCCTGCTGGGCTTGGGCGAGGGCTGAGACTGGGTGCTTCTTCTTGCCCTTCCCTGGGCTTCACTTCAGTATGGGTCCCAAGCTCTCCAGAGTGACCCTAGCCCTTGCACACCACCCCACTGGACCTTCTGGAGAAGAATGCCCAGTACATAAGCTCCTTTCTCTTTTCATATCCTTTCTTCCACTTTCACGAGTGTGGTAATGGGGTTGATTTTTTTTTTCTCTCAGAAGGGGAAACTGAGGCCCAGAAGGGCTGAGCAGCTTGCTCCCAGGTGCCAGAACATTCTGGGACTGGGACCCACGGGCCTTGGCTTCCAGAAGGCCCTTCCCTTCCAGATGTGTGGGGGACCCCTTGCCTTCTCCATGAGAGACCAGCTAGCAGGGGCAGGGCAGGGTCAGGAGGAGGTGGGGTGGGAGCCTCCAGGCCCCCACATATGTTCCCCATGAAGGAGCGGGTGGGAGGTCATGAGGAGGGGCTGGTGCCGGAGCCCTGCTTTTGGCCACAGCTGGTTCCCAGGCTCCTGCACTGGAATTGGACAGGCAAGAGGAGGATTCTGAGTGATCTGATTAAGCAGTCGAGCATAGCCATTGGTCTTGGCAAGCAGGCCGCACAACCTGCCTGCCAGATGCTCTAGGAAGGTTCTTCCGAGGCCAGAAGATCTGCAGGTTCCAGAGCTGGGCCAAAGCCCAGTGGGGAGGAAGGGCTCCCTCGAGGAAGTACCGGGCAGGAGCAGTGACCGCCAGCAAGGCCCGGCCTGGCTGGTGGCCCCGAGTCTTGGAGGTGGAGGAACGCTGACCTGGCCTGCCGCCCATCACCCCCCACCTCCCCCCACCCCCGGTCTCCTGGCAGTCCTGCAGTGCATTCATTCCGCGGCCCAAAGGACAGGCCTCTTCCTGCGAATGTGAGGAGTGCGGGGCCGGAGTGTCAGTCAGGAGGGGCCTTTTGGGGTCTGGCGATACTGTCTTGGTTGTCATTTGTCATGTATCTGGGAAAAAGCACGGACTTCAGAGTCAGACGTGGATTCACCTTCTTACTATACCACTCATGAAAGCTGTGGACCTTAGGAAGTTAACTGGGCCTCTCTGAGCCAAACATCTATAAAACGGGGGTAATTATACTTAACCCCTAATAGCTGTTGTGTTAAGGGACAAAACGTGTAGTCATATGCCCCCTTATGCTCTCCCCAGCAGGAGAGAGCATAAGGGGGCATATGACTACACGTTTTGGCAGGATGAGCTGGGCCTCAGAGTCCCGGGATGATCGCCTCGGTCGGCAGTATGTCCCTACGAACACGTACGTCCTATTGACAGATACTAGAAGCTAATCAGGGGAGTCATAAATAGCTAGGCTGTTTATCTCTGGGTTCTGTTCTGTTAGGTTGCTTTCTCATTGAAAATCTGTGATGAATGAGACCACGGTCGCCCAAGTGACCACAGTCGCCCAAGTCCCCCATGCAAGGGACATGGTCCAAGACCGCCGGTGATGCCTGTAACGTGGGTAGTCCCAACCCTGTATCCACCGTTTTTTCCTGTATGTACATACCTCTGATGAAGCTCAGTTTCTAAATTGGGTACAGTGAGAGATTAACAGCAATAGCTTCTAGTAAAATAGAACAATTATAACAATATACTGTAATGAAAGTTAACATGAATGCAGACTCTCATTTCATGGGGCGCCTGGGTGGCTCAGTCGGTCAGTCAGTCTGCCTTCGGCTCAGGTCATGTTCCCAGTGTCCTGGGATCGAGCCCCACGTCGGGCTCCCTGCTCAGTGGGGAGTTTGCTTCTCCCTGACCCTCCGCCCCTCCCCCCTGCTTGTGCACACTCTCTTTCTCTCTCTCAAATAAACAAATAAAATCTTTATTTTTTTATTTTTTTAAAGATTTTATTTATTTATTTGACAGAGAGAGACAGAGCGAGAGAGGGAACACCAGCAGGGGGAGGGGGAGAGGGAGAAGCAGGCTCCCCGCAGAGCAGGGAGCCCGATGTCGGACTTGATCCCAGGACCCTGGGATCATGACCTGAGCCGAAGGCAGTCGCTTAACCGACTGAGCCACCCAGGCGCCCAACAAATAAAATCTTTAAAAATAAAAAAAAGAACATCATCTCACACTGCACTCACCCTTCTTGTGATGATGTGAGATGATAAAATGCCCACGTGCTGAGGTGAAGTGAAGGGAATGATGAAGGCGCTGTGACATAGTGCGAGGCTGCCCTTGACCTTCTCACTAGTCAGGAGGATCATTGGCTTCAGGACCATGGGTAGATGGAACTGTGGATAAAGGGGGACTACTGTGTATCCGTGTCTAGCATCATGCTCGGTACCTAGAAAATTATGAGTAAGTATTGTCTCCTTCCCCTTCCCCTCCTGCCTCAGAGAACATTGCCTGCTTTTTAAGAACTCTTAAGCAAACCTTATTAAGTTTCACTGTAGGATTTCTCTGCCTTCTTAATTGGAAATCCTTAAAGCTGACCTTATTCCTTCTTGCTTCAGTTTGTGCCCAAACTATGGGGCAGTGCCACGGCCTTTATCCAAACCTGGTCCTTTTGGTGGGTAGTAGGACCATCCTGAAGGTGGGGAGATGTGCTAGTGGCAGATGGGCTGAGCCTGAGGGTCCCCAGTGGTAGGCAGCAGAGGGTCGAGGGGATCGGTGACATAGAAGGCTTTTCCAGAAATGTGAATCCTCCAGGGAGGCAGCCAGACTGGGCAGATCACAGCTCTTTGATGTAGGAGCAGATGCTCTGCAGGGAGAGCTGGGGCTGGGGAAGAGGGAGGTGTGAGCAGCCTTCTTAGGCAGAGAGACCTCCCCCGTCTGGGGCAGCCCTGCATCGCCCACACACTGTCCCGAACCTTCTCTGAGCCAAGGAATTTCCTTAAAGCCTGACCTCTACCTTCTCCAGCCCCAGCCTGGCTCTGAAATCAGCAAGCTGTGTCATCTTCACCGAGTCCTTGCCACTCCACTGGGCCTCGGTTTCTTCTTGTGCTCAACAACCTCTGAGGCTCATGCCTGCTCTGATGTTCGAGGAGCATTCATGGCAGCCGTTTTCTAGGCTTGCGGCAGGGGCTGTCTACACGGGCACATATACAAGTTGGCAGACCAGTTACCCTACACATCTGCGTTGTCTCCAAAACTACGTGCCACCCTCACCCCAAATCCACACCCCTTTCCCGTTGTCTGGTTTAAAACAGTGAGGGGAGCATGCCCTGTATTTGAGGTGTTGTGTGCAGATACCGGATGAATATGCCATGTCTCTGCCTTCCCAGAGGTGACAATCTAGTGGGGGAAAAGACAGGAAATCTGATCAGGAGCTCTGGGTGGTATGTGCCATTATTTCACTTTATAGGTAGGAGTACTGAGGCCCAAGGAGTAAGTACCTTGCCCCAGGTCCCAGGCTGGTTGGGGGTAAAGCTGGCTCTGTGCCCCGTGGCCTCCTGCCACCCAACAGCCAGAGCCAGCCCTTTCTCATGGCTCAGCCTTGGCTTAGGTTACATTGTTCCTGAACTAGGGGCTTGCTCTGTTGTCCGTGGTCAGACTCACTCCTTCCCTTCCTGTGGTTTCAGATCATTGGCCACATCTTCCAGGAGCCCCTCTCTGATTCCCTCAGCCCACCCCCACTTCGCCATTTTCTAATCAGTCCCCAGCAAACAGCAAGGCCCCTGGCACTGCTCACAGTGCCTGACCCCCACATGTGCATGCCAGCCTCCTGGCTGCAGACTCCCAGAGGCCGGGCCCTACATGGATGGCTGAGGTGGAAGCCAGTGGCTTCTTGGGTCAGTAGGTGCATCAAAAGCCATGGCCATCTATCCATTCGACGTGTCCCCTCGCTGAAGTCCAGCTACTTCCAGAGGAGTCAGGAGGGACGCACCTCTACAGCAGAGAAGACAGCAAGGTCTGGGTGAGAGAACTCCGGAGGGTCCCTAGCCTGGAGTTCTGGTGCAGGCAGAGGCGTGACGGGGGCAGGTCTCCCATCAAAAGAGCAGTATCTTCAGAGACAGTGCCTCTTGTCACTTGGCCATTGGTAGGTCCTGGGAAAGGAAAGGATGTCAAAGATTTGGAGGAGCTAAGTGACAAAAGCACAGAGCCAGAGCATACCTTTGCTGCTGATCCTCTTCTGCCACTAACTCAGACCCTGGGCTCTGGCAAGTCTCTGTCTGACCCATTCTGGTCTTCAGCCGCAGGGCCCCAAATACCTCTAGATGGGCCCCATCTGTAAAGTGGAGAGGCCAGACTAGACAGTTCATCAAGGGCAAACACCTCCTGGAAACAGCCGGTGGTATTAGTATAGACCAAGCCCCCGGGCTCGAGCAGTGCTGTCCGATAGAACTTTCTAGGCGATGGAAATGGTCTCTATCTGTAGTGCTTAGGAGCCAACGTGATGATGTGGCCATTGAGCACTTGAAATGTGGCAAGGGCAAATGACAAGTGAATTTTAAATTTTATTTAACTTTAAATATAGAAGATGCTCAACTTCATTTGTCATTAGGGAAAAGCAAATTAAATCTACAATAATTTACACTTCACACCCATTTGGATGACCATAATAATAAAAAAAAACAGACAATAACACATGTCGGAGAGTATGTGGAGAGATCAGAACCCTCACACACTGCTGGTGGGAATGTGCAATGGGTAGCCACTTTGGGTTTTTGGTGTTTTTTGTGTTTTTTTTTAAGATTTTATTTATTTATTTGAGAGAGAGAGAGCACATGAGAGGGGAGAGGGTCAGAGGGAGAAGCAGACTCCCCACTGAGCAGGGAGCCCGATGCGGGACTCGATCCAGGGACTCCAGGATCATGACCTGAGCCGAAGGCAGTCGCTCAACCAACTGAGCCACCCAGGCGCCCTTTGGTGGTTTTTTTTTTTAAGATTTTATTTTTAAATAATCTCTGCACCCAACGTGGGCCTCAAACCCACAACCCCGAGACCAAGAATCTCATGCTCCACAGACTCAACCAGCCATGTGCCCCAAAGGCAGCCACTTTGGAAAACAGTCTGGCAGTTCCTCAGAATGTTAAACACAGAGTTTACCGTATGACCCAGTGTTGCACTCCTGGGCATATATCCAAGAGAAATGAAAATGTATGTCCATATAAAGACTTGTATATGAATGTTCATAGTAGCTTTATTCATAAAATAGGCAAAACGTGGAAATGACCCAAATGCCCATCAAATGATGAATGGATAAATAAAATATGGTATATCCAAGCAGTAGAAAGTTATTCAGCCGTGAAAAGGAATGACATAGTGATACTTGATACAACATGAATGAAGTGCTAAGAAGCCAGTCACAAAAGGCCAGTATTCATGATTATATTTATATGAGATATCCAGAACTGGCAAATCTGTAGAGATGGAAAGTAGAGATTGGTGGTTGCCAGGGGCTGGGGCGGGGGTGGGGGTGGGGTGGAGAGTGGTGAGTGATTGCTAATGGGCGCGTTCTTTTGGGGGTGATAAAAATATTCTGAAATTAGGTGATGGTGATGGTCACACAAATTTGCAGATGTACTAAGAACATTGAATTGTACTTTATTTTTTTATTTTTTAGTTTATTTTTAAAAATATTTTATTCATTTATTTGAGAGAGAGAATGAGAGAGAGAGAGAGAGAGAGAGCATGTGCATGGGGGAAAGGCCAGAGGGAGAGGATCTCAAGTCGACTCTGCGCTGAGCACGGAGCCCAACACGGGGCTCGATCCCAGGCCCCTGAGGTCATGACCTGAGCCAAAATCAAGGCAGATGCTCAACCCACTGAGCCACCAGGTGCCCGTGAATTGTTAAAAAGGGTGACTGTTCTGTTCTGGGAAGTACATCTGTCTCTGTATCTGTGTATCTAGATATTCATTTGCGGCTGGTGGCTGCAGCACTGGACAATGCGGTCCAATTCTGGCTTCGCCATTCACTGCTGTATCACCTTAGGCAGCTTACTTAAGCTCTCTGGGTTTCAGTCTTCTCAATGGCAAAACTGGGATACTAACTGGACTGCTTCACAGGGCTGTCATGAAGATTACATGGGCTGATATACATGAAGCTGCTAGACCCGTGCGTGGCACACGGCGCTGTCAAAGAGTTAGCCAGTAACTGATCTTACTAGTTCGGTCAGAAATCGTGGTCCACACCCGGGCCCAGCCCCCAGCCCCCAGCCCTTTCCCGAGCTTCCTCTCCCCTCCCCGCTTGGCCTGCAGCCCCCTCTCTGCTGTGTAAACTGCCCCTATCACAACCACTCCCAGCTCCCAGCCCCCAGCAGCAGCGTCACGAGAGCCTGGTGTCAACATGTAGGGTCTGGGCGGCATCACTACTGGAAAGCAGTGCCAGTAAACCTTGAGGTCCGCTGGGCAGGAGAGGCAGGGCTTGTCTCCTGTGGAGGCAGGCAGTTCATTTTCTGCAGGAGGCCTGCCCTCCCGAGCTGAGCCCAGTGTCTAAGTCTTTAAAGGAGAGAAGATTGAATATGTTCGAGAATCTTCTCTCTGATCCTATAACCTCACATTCAGAGGTACGTGGGGTGGGGAAGAGAAGAGGACAGGATTAGCAAACCGGCACCCCTTCCCTGCAGGGGTGCAGGCAGGCGTCCCCTCCTTGGCCCCCAGCGCCCAGCATTGACCGCCCTCCACCGGTCCTTAACCTAAAGCCGTATCAGGGCTAGACGGTAGGAAGTGGCCGCGGAGGTATTGCTTTCCCCTGGAGCTTTAATGCTCACTCTCCGTGGTCGCCTCCAAAGGTTGCACTTGCTCACTGGCTGAGCAGGCTGAGCTGGCCTGACCCGGGCAGCCTTGTGGAGCTGCTGTCTGGCTCCCCTCCTCCCTCCTGCTCACTGCAGACAGAGGCTGCCACTATCCCGTCCCCCCCCCACACCCCGGAAAGGGCCAGGCTGGGCATGGTGGGGGTGTGGCGGGGGTGACTCTCCTCCCTCTCACCAGGAGGGAGACCTCCAGAGCACAGATCCAAACCCTCATCCACGCCCCACAGGCAACCCCTTGTCCCGCTGGGCACTGGAGCAGAAAGCCCGTTGGAGTCTCTCCAAGACTTTGGCTCTGGATCTGAGCTTGCCAAGTGGAGCCCACAGGTCCCCGGAACACCCCCCCCCGCAAACCCTCTGCACGCCCAGGGCTGATCGGCTCAGCCCAGAAGCCAGGCACTGCTCCCTCTCCCCATGAGTAGGACAGGCTCCCCAAAGTAGATGCTGCAAACTCTTGGCGCTTCTCCAAGGATGATAGTACAACCCAGGCACTGAGGCCTGGGGTCGGGGGCAGGATGCAGGCCCCAGGAGTGCAGAATCTGGGAGGAAAGGAGGTGTGCTAAGCAGAATGCAGAGGGGAAAAGACCCTTCTGGCAGCCCCTTGCAAGCCTGAGAGCGAGAGGGCTGCTTTTCTGTAGTACTGCGGCTGCCGCAAGGCCACGGCTGGCTGAGGACCAGCAGCGCCCCCTTGTGGCCCGTCTCTGAGCAGCGACCCTGGCAGGGACTGGACTGGGGCTGGCATCCTCCGAGCAGGAGGGGGACTAGGTGGCTCCTCGTGATGGACGAGTGGGCTTTCCCAGAAAACAGTGGATGTGTGCCCAGGGAGTAGACTTGGTCTGAAGGCCCAGGACACAGCCCAGTGGCCTGGCATCAGGAACTCAGCCCTGTTTTGTGATGGACATCTATTCTGGTGGTGTGCAACAAGATGTCAGAATTTCTCAAAATGTGACCTTCTGGGGCTGCCTGGTGGCTCATTCGGTTAAGTGTCTGACTCTTGATTTCAGCTCAGGTCATGATCTCAGGCTCATGAGATGGAGCCCCTTGTTGGGCTCCACGCTCTGGGGGAGTCAGCTTGAGGATTCTCTCCCTCCCTCTGCTCCTCCCCCCCTTACTTACTCTCTCTCTCCCTCTCTCCCCACCCCACCCCCCCTTTCCCCTGCTCATGCTCTCTGTCTGTCTCTCTCTTTCAAATGAATAAACTTTTTTTTTTAAGATTGTTTATTTATTTATTTGAGGCAGGGGACAGAGGGAGAGGGAGAAGCAGACTCCCCACTGAGCAGGGAGCCTGATGTGGGGCTTGATCCCAGGACCCCAGGATCATGACCTGAGCTGAAGGTAGACACCCAACTGACTGAGCCACCCAGGTGCCCCAATAAATAAAATATTTTTTTAAAAAACAAGACCTTCTGTATCATCCATACTGGGGGCTTGCAAATATGCCCCATCTCAGCCTGTTGAGTCATGGTCACTGGGGATGACACCCTCACCCCCGAATCTTTAACACATTCTGGGAGAAAAGATGTTTGTATGGGATTTAGCCAACTACAAAGCTATAGAACCAGATGGTCAAAGTTGGTTAGGGGCCTTGGGTATCCCCTACCCCAACTCCCTTGATTTATTTTTTCTTTAGAGGAGGCTGAGGAGAGGCAAAGGGAGAGGGAGAGAGAGAATCTTAAGCAGACTTCACACCCAGAGCAGAGCCGACATGGGACTTGATCTCAGGTCCTGAGATCATGACCTGAGCCAAAATCAAGAGTCGGATGCTTAACCGACTGAGCTGCCCAGGCACCCTCCCAACTCCGTTTTTTTATAGATAGGGAAATTAAGGCCCAGAGAAGGGAAGTAATTTATCCAGGACCCCACAGCTAATTAGTGTGTGCCCTCAGGAAGAGCAAGCCTGCCCCCGCTGCCTTCCTCCCCTGTACCCCTGCCTCCCCCTTCCTCTTAGCCCAGTCCACTAGGGACATATTGTGGAGGCTCTCTGATCCAAACCTTCTGACTCAATCAAAATCAAAACTCTAGGTGATCTGGAGAGACACCTGCCTGGCAATCCCAGGCCAGGGGTGGACCATGCATGCCCTTCTCTCTGGCCCCAGATTTCACTTCTATCTCCTGGTTTGCCTTGCCTTGCCTCCCATTCATGTGACCAATATATTATTTCTTGAGTCCTGGCTCTTTCTAAGTACTTTGCCCCATGCAGCACCCCGCAGGAGGGCCACAAACACTTGGCTCCGGTTTGGTTCACACGCTAGTTGGGAGGATTCAGGATTCTCTGGGGCAAGGATGAAACTCTCCAGGGGGCAGGAGCACTCACTAACTAGAAGTGTGTGATTTGTCACACCGCAGGGTTCTGTGACAATCGCCTCTGACAATATTATGACTTACGTGGGGGGATGAGTGAAATGACAGAATTGGTAACACAATAAAACGTCCCCCCGCCTGCATGCTCCATGGAAGGGGGTGCCTCTTGCATGGAGGCCCACCCAGTGCTCTCTCTCTAGGGCCTCCGGGCTCATCGGATGGTGAGCAGGGTGGAGGGAGGAGTGGAACTGTAGGGAGATTGCCTGAGCTCAGGGGAGACTGGTGAGCTGGGTCACCTGTCAGTTTCCATGCCTGCTTCTGCCGCACTGCCAGACCGAGGCTCCCAAGACTCAAGATGAGGAGTCCATCCGGTGCAAGGCTGCTGGCTGCAAGGACCTGCAGGACCCACCTAGAGCAACCTCTGAGCAGGGGGTGGAGACCTGGAGGGCTGAGGTGGGCCCCCGTCGCCTCCTCTGGCTGGACTTCGAAGGTGTGTGTCCTTGAGTAGAGGAGAGAGAGAAAAGTGATGCCAAAGACATTTGACTCATGGGAAACACAGCATGTCAGCCGTGGATACTAGTTGTGATGTGGTAAACTCCCAAGCATCCTTTGTGCTCGTGGTACTAAATATTCTTGGAGAAGGTGGCCCACTGGCTAGGGCTGGAATACTTGTGTTCGTAACGCTTTTATTATAATGCTGTTTGCCCCATGTGTACTAGGAGCCCAAGCTGACAGATTTTAGAGTTTGGAGAAGACTTGGATGCCACCCTTGGGATCTAAAAGGGTCAGGAGAGATTTTTTGTTTTCTTCTTGGGAGTGGTTGAGTGTGTGTGTGTGTGTGAGATGCTTGATTCCTCCTTCTGCAGGTCATTTAGTCTAGCCTGGATGTCTAAGCGGATCTATTCCCAGACCATCCCGAACAGTAATTTACATTGTTTGTTTGTTTTTAAAGATTTATTTGTTAATTTTGAGAGAGAGAGCGCGAGAGAGAGCGCGAGAGAGAGCGCGAGAGCACGCGTGTGCGAGCAGCGGTGGGGCAGAGGAAGAGGGAGAGAGAATCTCAAGCGGACTCCCCGCTTGATCTCATGACCCTGAGATCATGACCTGAGCGGAAGTCAAAGAGTCAGATGTTTAACTGACTGAGCCACCCAGGTGCTCCACTGTAATTTACATTTTGATCACCCCCTCTGGGGACTCATCTCAGTGCCTCTCATCCCCAGCCCACAGCCCAGCCAGGAAGAGCCCCAGGCCAAGAGCACACCTGCCCTGCTGTTCACCACCTGGGAGACTCGGGGCACGCCTTTCCGCTCTCTGGGCCTGAGGGAGGTGTTGTTTTTCCCCCATCTATGAAGTGAGAGGGCAGATGATTCTTCCGAGCCCCGAAATGCCAAGACTTGAAAATGTTCTTGCCCTTGAGTCACTTCCGTTTCTCCTGTGGCTTCTCACGGAGCCCAGCCACTCACAGCAGAAGCTCGTACAGAAGTCAGCCGAGAACCCGGTCCTCTGTGGCCTCTGCCCTGGGCTAAACGACTAATGCGGTTTCTGAAACATTGGTGGAAGTAATTAAGATTTCGGCAGTCAGTTATCACAGTTTACTTAATTGTCAGCTAATAATTAAAATTGTACAGAACTTGGGTAAATCTGACTGCTGGGGGATGGATCCCCTGGAGTCCCTCCTCCTCCCCACACCTCCCTAAATCTGGTGGGGTTCTTAGCCTGCGTTGGAGGCCCCCATCCCTTACTACCTCCGATTTCAGACTGCTGGCCAGGGATGGCCCCCAAGGCCCAGCCTCTCCCTCGGCTGAGCCAGGGTCCGGGGGAGCGGGTTTGAAGATGGAACATCACTATGGTGCAGGGCTGTCATCAGACCTGATGACTCAAGGATGAAGTTTTGTTTCCACCTCGTCTACTCCCTGCCTCCTAGGCTGAGGGCCTCCCCCAGCCAGGGCAAGGGCCCAGAGGAGGATGGGCAGTCCACCCGAGCTGCACCTGGGGGGCTGGCACCCCCCACCTGCAAAGGAAAGAAGCAAGAAGCCAGCCCCAGCCCCAGTGCAAGCGTGCGCCCTTTGCTCACCGGCCCCTTTGTACCTTGTGATGAACAAGAGCTACCGTTTCTAGAGCACCTACTATGTGCCAACTGCCGCGCAGAGCATTTTACCTGAATGAGCACTGTCACCCTCGCCACGACCCTCCCAGCGGGGCACCATTATTCTCCCCATTTTACAGAGGGGGAAACTTGCAGCAAGCTGAGGTGCCTTGTGCAAGGTCAGACACACCGAGAAAGGACAGAGCAGAATCTGAACTCCGGTCTTTCCGACTCGAAGAACTATGTTCTTGCTACTACACCGCCCTGTCCATTCTTGCCCCAGCGTCTCCATTTCTTGGTTAGTTCCTAGTCTAGTTCAAGTTCACTGTCTTGCCTTCCTGGGGAAGCTTGTTTTCCTGATTTGCCACCAGTTGCACAGTGCTTCCTCCCTGTGCATTATCCCTTCTCCAGATTAAACGATCCCTATGCTATTGCTTTCATCTTTTTCCTTCCTCACCTACAGTGGAGGAGGGGTCCACGTAAACCTCTCGGTGCATGTGTCTGCAGAACTGCAGACCTGCACACATGTGATTCTTTTTTTTTTTTTAGATTTTTATTTATTTATTTGAGAGAGAGAGAGAGCACAAGTGGGGTGAAGGGCAGAGGAAGAAGCAGACTCCTGCTGAGCAGGGAGCCTGATGCGGGACTCAGTCCCAAGACTCTGAGATCATGACCTGAGCGGAAGGCAGATGCTTAACCGGCTGAGCCCCCCAGGCGCCCCCACACATGTGATTCTAATGGTTTCCACAAACTACTGGCCAGACCACAAGTAGTTGTGTATGTCTGGAGGCATGTGTATTTCGGGGCACTGTATTGTAGTGGAAAAAACAGGAGCTTTGGAGTCCACAGATAGGCAAAGTGCTTAGGGTCATGCCCGCCGTGTGGTAAGCGTTCAGGAGCGACATTATTTGCATTTGTGTGTGTGTGTGTGTATCTGTGTGTCAGGTTTATTTGATTGCCAGTCCGTGAGCCCAGAGACTCATGACAAACAGTATGCCCTCTGTGGTCTTGCGTAAGGGGCAACAGTGTGTAGAAACACCATCCTACCTTGCAATGCCCAGTGCATGCTGGGAGGGTGATGTTGTTGGTGGCACCTGTGAGTTACCATGGTGATGGCTGGGTTGGGGGAGACTCTTGCTCTCTTCTGAGCCAGAGGAGCACATACATCCTCCCTGGTTGCTCCTTTTGCAGGGAAAGGCTTGGAGCCCGGACAACCTCATGAGCTCCCCCCGTAGACCTCCTTGTCAACCCAGAGCTGCAGGAGCCCTACCTGGCCTTTGTCCAACCCTGCTTCACACACACACACACACACACACACACACACCATTCTTACAGCTGGACCCTATTCTATAGGAGTTAAGAGCAAGCATACCCAGACCCTCAGAGTAGGGCTGTGAGGGGTGTTCGGATCAGGGCATCCGATGGAGGGGACAGGTGTGCTCTGCTGGCCACAGCGTGGGCCCAAGCAAGAGCAAGACCCTAGCTAAGCCGGCCTGGAGAACGCTTTTTTCTCATCTGCACGAAGATGACAAATAGGCTGGGGGTGTGCTGACTGCATCCCACAGGGAAGGACGCTGAGGGAGGAGAGGAGCTACCAGGCCCTCCCTCTCTGCTGTGTCTGTACTCTGTTAAGTCCCCTAGGCCTATCCCACACCCAGACTAAACATTTGACAAGACACATGGAGGTGACCTCTGAGGCACCATGACTTATCCAGTAAAACAAATCAGCAAGCTTTGGGGTCATCATCACAAAATGGTGTGTGCCTCACAGACCTTCACCCCATCTCTGATCCTCATGGGAGATGGTGAGAAACGGGTGAAGCTTAGGTATGAGTCAGGTGGATGGAGTGAAGGTCAAGAGGGGGCAAGGGTGAGGGGTGGGGCGAACTCTTTTGCAAATGTAACTTTATTCATATTTTCTAGTTAAATATGTAAAGATTTGCCTTGGGGTCATGGACGGGAACATCAAATTGCCCCCCAACCTAGCCAATGTGTCTGCAGCTTCTTGAGCTCCAGAGGCCTTCCCTGTATGTGCATGTCAGGCCTCTCATCATGGGGCTACCTCTGTACCCCGAGGAAGGTATCTGTCACCCACAAATGTGGAGCACAGCCAGACTTCTCAGGAGCCACCACCCTGAGCTGAACCTTTGAGAAGCAGGCTGGCATGCCCAGGATGACCACCAGGGGGCAGTGCTGGGGCACGGAGGGAGCTTCAGGGGGGTAGCCTCGGCAGGACCCACCCAGGCCTAGGAGCAGATGCAGATCTAGGTCACCCTCCAGCAAATCAGGGTCTAACCCAAACTCCTGCTGTGTATGCGCGTAGGCAGGCTTGGCATCAGACGTTATTCCAGGTCTCTCCGAGACCTCCAGCTCATCTCCCCCTCGCTGGACCTCAGCCTCCCATCTCTTCTGTAACCACTTGGACCGGGTCACCTCCAAGGACTCTTGTGGCTCTAATTTTCAGCAAGTCTATGAGACTTTGGGGTATTCCCACCCCACTCTACCGACACGGAAATGAGGTAGCGGGATAGGGTGGTCTTTGAGGGAAGAGGGCAATGTGATCAGTGCAATGAGAAGTAGGAAAGTGTCTCTTTTTTTTGTCACTACTAGAGCATTAAAACCCAGGTTTCCACACCCACACCCCCATGTCCCAGGGCCAGGAGCATTAGAGAATACAGAGGGACCCTCCTGGGGCTGGCTACTATGTATATTAAATACTTTTCCCTAAAAAGAAAAAAAAGACATCTTCCTAAAGGGACATATAGCCATCCATTTTTTTTTTTTTAAGATTTTATTTATTTATTTGAGAGAGCGCACACGCACACATGGTCGAATAGGGAGAGGGGGAGAGGGGGAGGGAAAGAGAGGATCCCAAGCAGACTCCGCGCCCAGCGCCGAGCCCGACCCCACAACCGCAAGACCGTGACCTGAGCCAAAACCGAGAGTCAAACCCTCAACCCACTGAGCCACCCAGGCGCCCCTATCCATTCTTTTTAAAAATGTATTTCTTGGCACAGTTTTTGTGGTAGCATCCGTCTATTGAAATGTTCATTGAGCACCTACTGTGTGCTGTCAGCATGCTTGATAGTAATGGTGCAGAGATGCCCTGTGATCGATCACAAGAAATACGAGTTTCTTCCTGGGCTCGACTCCGCTCTGTGGCCTTGGGCAATTTCTTTCATCGTTTTGAGTCTTAGTTTTCCCATCTGTAAAATGGGACAAGAGCACAAACCTCCCGTAAACGTTGTGAGGATTCAACTAGCTGATACATGCACAGGGTTGGCATGCACACAAGTCTCTGAGTAACTCTTGGTCACCTTCCTCTTTGGGACTGCACACCCCTTAGAGTTATGCGCGCCTTTCCCTCATCGCTGCCAAACCCATAGAAAGAATTGCCCTAGCCCAGGAACCCACATCTTGGCACGATGTTCTTAGTCCCCACACAGGCATTTGGGAACCAAGCTTTAAAAATATATGTGTATACTTTCTGATCCTGTCTGTGTTCCATGCCAAGCCATCCGTTAAAGCCTTGGAGAAGCTCACAAGGTGCCATTTGCCAGGATAAATAGGCATTGGCAGCCACAGAAGTGACGACGCTTCTGTGGGACAGAGCTCAGGCCCCTGGCACGGAGGCTTGCCATTTGTCCCTTCTTGCCACCAGCATGGAAGCCGGATACATGATGCTCACCATGAGCGACTCTACCAGCAGTAGCAGCCTCCTGTAGGCTCCCCCAGGGAGAGGAGAGGTGCCTGGGTCTGGGTGTGGAGCTGGTTCTCAGCAAAGGTGCCACCTGGCTTCCTGCCCCCCCTCCCCAGTCCCCCCTCGGCCAACAAGACAGAGCAGCCCCCTGCCAGCCGGCCTGAGTATATTCTTGGGGGAAGATGGGCCTCTGAAGGGATTCGGAAATGTTCCCTTTGGCAGCAAAAAGAACCTCATGCCCCTGCTGAGTCTGTGGGTCGGGGAGGGACCAAGAGGGCAGTTTGACGAGGGGAGGACCACAGAGGGTTTCAGGATAGAAAAGGGAAGTAGCCTCAGAGTCAGGATTCTTGGGGTTTCTCCATGGCTTTGCAATCAGCTCTCTGCAGGCCCCTGACCCTCCATACATTGCCTTTCAGGGAGGCCTTGGGGGATTTGATTCCATTCAGTGAATTTGGACCCCACAGTCAAAGGTAAACCACGGGAGAGGGACAGGTCCTCTTCATTTTAGTGTCCTCAGGGCCTACTGGCATAAACTATGTGTTTGATAAGGTTTACTGGATGGATTGATAGAAAGATGGAGAAAGTTCTTTGAGTTCTTCATGCTCAGAACCTCTTCATCTTTTGGATGTTATTTTCACTCTGGAAAGGAGATGGGATAAATTCTGTTTGCTTTTTTCTGTTGTAGATTGATTCTTCTCATCTGACCATGTTAACATTCTGCCTGGAAACCAAGGTTGAATAAAAGGACCCCTGATCGTTTAGGATTCTGAGGGTGGTGGCCGTACCCATACAGTCCTCCTCACTCGGGATCGCACTGTTGCCCAGAGCTCAGTCTGTGCTCCGGAGAATGACTGCTCATGCCCTCCAGCCTCCCCACCAGCCACCTCACTTTTAGGGGCTCTATCTGCACTATCCCCCCTGAGCCCCATAGAGCAAGTCCAGACATTCCCGGTCAGGGCTTGGGGCCCAGGGAGTGTGACATGCTGGAGCTGGCTCTTACCAGCTTCCCAGAGCTGACTGGTAGCATCTCTTCCTAACCCTGAGGTCAGTGACATCATGTTGGTAGCTTAAAAGAGTCATGGGAGGAATATTTACACCACAGAAATTGGCAAACACTCCAAGTCAGGGCGTCCCCACCTCTGAGGGCTGGTTGTTAAACATTTACCAACATATCACTGGAGATGGGGTTTGGGGCAGACATTTCAGTTGACCTCAACCACAGGAACCTTGCCTGTCAGGGACCTCTGCTCTGAGAAGCAAGGCTTCCCAAAAATGAAGCCAGAAGAAACAGTTCCTCAGGGGGTCTGGGTGGCGTGCCCAACACAGACCCCTTCTAGGGTCAAGATGTCAGGAGGTTCAAGGGCATGTGTCTAGGGTGACCAGCATGGCCTGGGGAGCAGTGTCCTCGGGACATCGTCAGTCTCCACTCCTTGACACCCTCAGCTCTCACCAGAAAGCTCTCCACTCACCCAGCTGCTCTTTTCTCCCTCTAGACCCAGAGTCCCAGAGGAAGAGGACAGTGCAGAATGTCCTGGATCTTCGACAGAACCTGGAAGAGACCATGTCCAGTCTGCGAGGGTCCCAGGTGACTCACAGGTAGGTCTAAACTGCCGACGGGGCCACACCCTCCACTGCTCTTTCTCTCTCCCAGTCTGGAGAGCAGGGCTTCAGAGCCCCACGGTGCCACCGCGGCAGGGACAGGAGAGTTGGCCATCTTGGCAAAAGAAGCTTGGCTTTGCCTGGGATCTGCTTGCGCTTGAGCATGAGATTTCATTTTGAGCAAATGAGTTTGAAAAGCACAAGAGTGGGGAATGCAAAGCCACCCCATGATTCAGGGCATGACCTTCCTGTCCACTTTCCCTCCTTCAACACCAGTCTCCTCATCTGTTACAGATGCTGTCCTCCTCCTGTCCTGAAGTTTCTGTTATTAGAGGCTTCTAGAATCGTGCCCATCCCAACACCCAGCATCTTTTCCCTCTTCTTTCAGTTAGGTGTCCCCTTGCCTCTTCAGCCAGTGGCTGAGGGAGCCTGAGGGAGCCTGAGTGCTCAGGCTCCATGTCACCCAGATCCATGCCATGGGGCTATGCCCCTTCACCCCACCCTGCAGAGACCTTGCAGCCTCCCGCAGTGTGGGGCATCCCGCCCTCCCATGGCACCTCTCCCTGGAGCGGCATACTGACCACGGCCTCTACCATGACTCAGAATTTCCCCCACTGGCTCCTAGAGCTGCTCAGATGAGCTCATGCTGTCAGCTCCAAGGGGGATAGAGGGCCAGGCAGGGGGTAGAAGGAGAGGGAGCAGACAGCCAGGATTGGGAAATCCTGGGGGGTGTGGAGCAGGGAGGCTGAGAGCGATTAGGTGGCCTGTCCAGTTGGACTGGAGATCGGTTCCTCCCCATCTCCTGGGGTAGGAAAATGAGAGCAAAGTTGGGACAGAAGGACAAAAGGATAGGGGCTTTGCTGAGCCCAAGTGTGTGGCCACATGATAGCCAGACTAAACTGACATACCTCCAGTGACAGAGAACTCACTAACTGTCAATCATCTCTGTGCACCGTGGGATTGCCATGACCAGGCAGTGGAACAGAAATCAGGCTTCATAGCTTTCACCCATCAGCTCTAGTTCTTCTTCTGCTTAAGAACACCCCTCTTCCTCCTTCCACTACTCTGCCTAGCCCTGTCCCATCCTCCTTATTGGACACTCAGCCCTTTGCTCCCAGATAGCTGAAATATTTTCAGTGCTAAATCAAAGCCTCTATTCTGTGGGGTTCGCAGGACCCAGCCTACTGAAAGGAATGTGGTCAAGGACATCTGAGGAAAAGAGTGCATGGGGGGAGGCTCCTGGAGGCCCTGGGGCTCAGGCCCCCTTACATCTATTCCTAACCTCCATCCCTCACAGTCCTGAGCAGGACCCAAGTGAGACAGGGGCCGGGCTCAGCTTGGCTCACCAGTTCAGGGACTCGGTGGAGGAAATCTTGAGCATCCTCCTTCCCCCATCCAGGGAAGTTGCTGGAACAGCTCTCAACCAAATCATATGCCAGCTCCATGCCAAAGAAGGCAGAAAGTGCTTAGTTGCTGAGGGGGTCACACCCCAAATGACTCACCCGCAGTGGAAGGGTAGAAGCAACAGCTTCCGTGTCCTGGTGCCACTGACTCTGAGCGGCCAGCCCATGAAGCAGGACAGGCTGACCCCTTTTTGCTTTCTGTTTGGGGTGGAGAAGAGAGAGCTGGCTGGTTGGAGGGGAGAGCCTCCGACCTCTGGCTTCTGCCTCCCTTTGTGGAAAAGGAACCAAGAGCCCTGAGCTGGTTTTGCTGTTGACTGTGGACCCAGAGCCACTTCCTCTCTTAGCCTTTGGTTTATATTCTTCCTGGTCCACGCTTTGATAGCCAAAACGATTCCCTGAGTATGTAGGGCTTTTTCACTTTTTAAAGTGCTTTCCATCCATCAGCCCTTCCGTCCGTCCTGGGAGGAGGCAGGGTATGTTCATATCGTCTGGGTTAGAGAAGTAGCAGCCGAGGCTGGGGAGAGGGGTCCCTTGCCGGAGTCACGCCGGCTGATGAGGGTGGGTTCTGTGTCCGGCAAGCTTAGAACCCATGCCAGGCACGGTGCTGGGCACCAAACCCCAGAACAAACACAGGCTTCATGCTTGATGGGGAGCTTCCCGTCCAGTGAGCAGTTCCAGCCAGGTTATTTTCACTCTGGAACTTAGAGGCTAGCTCTAGATTCAATTCCTTTTTCAGAAATCTTTTATTTCTGTCCTGCTTCCTCTATTTCTACTGGCTCGTTTCCCCAGCAAGGAGAGCGTCTGGGTCAGGGGGTTGGGGCTGGAGAGGAAATGAAAGTCTCCCTCCAAGCCCGCCACTCTCCCCACCCCAGAGAGAGAGCGAGAGAGAGAGAAAGGCAAGACTGAAGTGCCAGATGCAAGGCTGGAAGGCAAGAACTGACGTTTTAAGCTAGAATCCTCCCCTGCTGACTTAGAGATGTCTGGAGATGGGTTGGGGAGGGGTGTAAAAAAGAGCAGCAGAACCGAGGAAGAGGCACTTTTAGTGCAGAGAGCTAAGCAGGAGTAGGCCAGGAATAGCACTGAGGGATCTGGATGCTCCGCATACGCACAACCCACACTGCGCACTAATTTTATTGCCGTGGTGTAGACTGACTAGGGAAACGGGCTGTCCTGGACCTCTCCAGCGTCGTCACCATGGCCATCATCATCCTTTCCTTTCCCATTCTCATCTCATCGTCACGGTCAGCTTGTTTTCATTAAACCCTTACTGCGTGCGTCCCGGGACTGAGTCTGACGACGAGAACGTCACTGCTCTTCAACTCAGCACATTCGTCCTGGGTCTGCTCCTCATTGATTGGTTCTTGTACCTGGACCCAAGAACATGCCAGGCCGTGCGCAAAGTGCTGACATACAGTGGTGAGCGAGGCGGCCAGTCACACAGGCCCACAGTCTCCTTCAGGGAACTTCCATTCGCTCCGAGGTCCACAGTAATTAGAAACAGAAATAACACAGTATGTGACGAAGCACACGCCGAACACCAGAGGAGGGCCCAGAGGGGAGAAGCCCGATGCACGCCAGGTCAGGAAGCCCCACAGAGGGTCAGAGGCAGTGCTCACAAATTGCCCTGCCCAGCCAGGGCACCCCCAGCTTGTGCACAGGACTTCTGTAGAGACCACCTGCGTGCTCAGATTCAAGGGTCTTTGGGCTCCTCCAGTTCTGTTGATCGAAAAAAATCAACCCTTGGGGAAGCCTGGGTGGCTCAGTCGGTTAGGGGTCTGCCTTCAGCTCGGGTCATGATCTGGGGATCCTGGGATCGAGCCCCACGTCTGGGAAGCCTGCTTCTCCCTCTCCCTCTGCCCCTCCCCCCTGCTTGTGTGTGCGCGTGCGCTCTCTCTCTCTCTTTTTCTCGCTCTATCTCAAATAAATAAATAAAATCTTTAAAAAAAAAATGAACCCTTATTTTCTCAGGGTTGGTAGACACAATTTGGGAGGATTTTCTTTTTTTCAAGGAGCATTACAAAAACAAGAATAGAAAAATCAGTGTCCCACTCATACCTTAACCCCCCAAAGTGACTAAGAAATAGATGTGTTCACAGAGTGGGGGGTTCGTGTGCTTGTGTAACTCCTGCAGCCACAGACTGCCCTAGCTACCCAGCTTTCCAGGCCTATGGATCCTATTTCAGTTACGCAACCCTGCCTGGCTTTAGTCAGGCCGAGCTCCTGAGACCCTACCCATGGTTGATTGGGGCTGGCAACGCTGCTGGGATGAGTGGGATGATCAGTCTCTGTCTGAACCCACATCCAGGCCACCTCTCCAAGCAGATCCCAACTATCCTTGCTCTCTGCAGCCACCTGCAGAGGGTCCCTGGGGGAGAAAGGCATCTCCTTCTCCAACTCCCAGACTCCCTCTGTGTCAGGTCATCCAGCACAAACCTGGGCATGCTTTCCTGGCCTGGCCTAGCAGGGCCTGAGGCGTGGGGCCCTGCACATCCTGTCTTCACCCCGTTGTCCATTTCCCCATGTTCTCTCCTCTTTCCAGTTAAGGCTGCTTCTGTTCTCTGGTGAGGTGCTGCTGCTTTCTCCTGACAGCTTAGGCCTTTCACTAGTCTTATTGGGAACCAGCCACGCATCTCAGGTTCCCAAAGCTTTGCCTATACCCTCTGTAACCCACTCCAGGCTTTGCCATCTCTGGTTTGGGAATCAACTAGCTCTTAGCTTGTTAACAGAAAAGAGGTGATAGACACGCCCTGAACAAATGAATGATCAAGGCCTTTGCAGCTGGGGTGACCAGTCTGTCCCACTTCCCCCAAGCGATCCCACTGGACTCTTCCCATTTATTGAGCAGCTTGTATATACCAGGCACTGCGTTAGACATTTACATATGTGATCCTTACAACTCTGTGGAGTAGCTAATATGCTATTATCCCCATTTTACAGATGAGGAAATGGAGGCTTAGCAAGATTGATGAGTTCACCTCCAGCTCACTTACAAATAAATGGTAGAAAAGGACTAAAACCCAGCTCATGTCATAAAATCTATGCCCTTAGGCAGTATATGGGATTGGTTCCCTCGCACTTAAGAATCCTTTTCATCTGACAACTTCAGGTAACACTAACAGGGGTGCCGGACCCGAAGAGAGGCCTCCTGGAGGTTCCTGGAGCCCACGTGGGCAGGTGCAGAGGAGGCGGGAGGGCCTGGGAAGGCGGAAGGGTCGCTGGAGTGCAGTCCGCCGGGACAGGGCCCAGAGCGGCCCTGCCAGAATGAAAACCAGTGTCCTTCTGCCCTCTGCCCAGCTCCCTGGAGATGACGTGCTACGACAGTGATGACGCCAACCCTCGCAGTGTGTCCAGCCTCTCCAGCCGCTCGTCCCCCCTCTCCTGGCGCTATGGCCAGTCCAGCCCGCGGCTGCAGGCCGGGGACGCACCCTCGGTGGGCGGGGGCTGCCGCTCGGAGGGGCCGCCCGCCTGGTACATGCACGGGGAACGGGCCCACTACTCGCACACCATGCCCATGCGCAGCCCCAGCAAGCTCAGCCACATCTCCCGCCTGGAGCTGGTCGAGTCCCTGGACTCAGACGAGGTGGACCTCAAGTCCGGCTACATGAGCGACAGCGACCTCATGGGCAAGACCATGACGGAGGACGACGACATCACTACCGGGTAAGGCCCCTTGCACCGTGGGGCAAGGGGGCTAGGGAGGGCAGGAGGAAGACCAGTGGAGCGGGATTCCTTCAGAGGGGAGTTGGACTCACGACAGGAGTTTGGGTTGCTGTGCTGTGACAAGAGACAGCTGTGCGGGGCCTTTGGACACTGGTCGTGGCTGCCCCCGAAATTTGATGTGGTGTATTACGGGCTTTGGTGTGGTGGGTGGGGCCACCATTGGAGGGGCTGATTGGTCAATGGCGGGACCTCCCTCTCATTGGCCCGGGTGGCTGTCGCTCTAAGGCATGCCCCGCCCTCCCCGGTCCTTTGCCCTCAAAAGGCTGACGGGACGGGCTCTGGGGAGGAAATGGTGTTAGTCCCCGTTCTGCTAACTCCGTGTGGGCCTCGGACAACCTAATCCTGCTATCCCCTTTGTAAAAAGAGGATGAGAGGACTACACCTACCTACCTCCGAGTCTAACAGGAAGAGAAAATAAGAGCACTACTGAAACAGAAAAGTGGGACTGGTGGCTCCCCCTTCCCTCGCCGGGATTCCCGGCCCCTCTGTCCCGTGTGCCTTCCCCCATGGCACTCAGTTTCCACTGCTCTGGTTTCTTCCTCTGCAGACCTTCTACCAGTAATGCAACTTCCGAGCCCCTATCCCGGTCTGTTAAACCCTTCCTTCCTGTACTTTGCCCCACAGGGACCCTCATCTTTTCTGCCCCCAATTCGCAGGGTTGGGTTTGTGGAGCAACGTGGACATAGGCAACAGTCTGGGAAGTGAAGGAGAAGATAGAAAGAAAGAAGTGTGGGAGGTGGCAGGGGTCCTGGCCCAACTGTTCCAAGCTGTGAGATCGGAGAGCTGTAGCGGTTCTGGAACCTTCTCCAGAGCATCTTTCAGTTCACTGCTACTTCCTCTCTTCCTTCTTGGTTTGCTGGAACTTTGCAAGGGACCACACAAGTAGTGACAACACCCACTCCCCCTCCCCCTCTCAGGGACTACCTCTTCCCAATAAAAACCCCCAAGCTTCAAGAGAATGGAAAGTAGCCCCTCCTAGGAAAGGACTAAGAGCTGAGCTCCAGGCCATCCACTGTTCCCCACCCTTGGGGACAAACTTGGAGGGACTGGGCAGGGCCTGTCCGGCTGATGAGGCTGCTCTGGAGCAAAACAACTGACTCATGAATGGGGTTGTTTACTGCCTCTTCAATCCCCGGGGCCGGCCCGACCTCACGCTCAGATCCACCAGCCTGGAGCTGGGACTGCAGAAAAGCCACCCAGCTCCTCCTGTGCTCAGAGGGCTTTGCCGGGCAGGAAGGAGAGCCAAGGTGTCTGACGGGCTGCTTTGTACAGCCACTGTGCTGGGAAGCTGCTTCTCTGAGGAAGCATCCGGTCCCTGCCTTCTGAGAGCTCCCAGTTGGGTGGAGCAAAGGGAGGCACAACCCCTGTGAGGCAGAGGGCTCTGAAAGTTCCCCATGTGCTGGAAGGACTGCAGCCCCAGCCCTCGGGAAGCTCCCAGACAGAGGGAGGTGAGAGCCGTCCTCCACGGTGCACGCAATGGCCATGGCAGAAGATTTACCAAACGTTGGAAGGCACAAGACTCCTGCCTTTGGAGAGATCCCAGTCTGACGCAGGTGGCAGGACTTCCTAGCTGTGTGAGCTTGGGGAAGTTAGGTAACCTCTCCAGGCTTTAGTTTGTCTGTCTGCTAAATGCAGATAATAGAACCTATCTCAGGATGATTATAAGGATTAAATAGCTAAACACATAGAAAGTGCTTGGAATAATCCCTGGCTCATTGTAAATGCTCAATAAATGTTAGCTTTTTTTTTTTTTTTTTTGCTGTTACTGGTTATTATCGTTATTGTTAAAATGCCATTCTGAAGGAGGAGAAGGACTCCTGCCCCCTGAGGTTCCCAGACTTGCCCCCAGGGACTGTGCAGTTTCACCCGAGTGCCACTCAGAATCAGCAGCTGGGACAGATGTAGCAGCAGCTGGCCAAACCTGGAAGCATCGATTTTGGGGGTGTGAGGGCATGGGATGCTAGGCAGAGGGGAGCCAGGAAAGATGAGCTTAATCCACCCTTTCTTTATCCCCTTCCCTCTGGACAGGGTGTGTGCTCCTGAATCAGTTAAAAAAAAGCAGACTTCACTTAGCCTAGCATGAATGAGAACGTGCAAACTCAGACTTTCTGGAGAAGAAAGTGTTGGCATGGAAGTATCCGTAAAGTGGACCTGACTACAATCTGCGATGCTGGTTTCCAAGATGATTTCATGTGTGTTGTTTATGGGCGGTCTGCAGTTAGCAGGAACTCTTAACGCTTGATAGTTTTAAGGTTTCTCCATTGTTGACTTCCCTGCCAGGCCTAGGAACACACCCACCCTTCAGTGTGCTAAGGAAGTCAGAGCTGAAGGGAACCCACTTATAATCCCAGTAATTTTCATGTAAGCAGTCACTCCTCAGTTATGTGTTTGCATGGTTAAGTGTTGTGCTTTTTCATTAGAGACTGGGCATCCTCAGTTCCAGCAAGAGAACATGCAGACCTGAGCGGCCCCTGCTCAGCCCCCTTCTTGGCCCTCCCAACCCCCACTGTGGTTTCCGTCCAGGTTTTATAATTTAGAAAATGTCCTGTTTCTCCGAAAATTGTTTTCCCTATTCATGAACTGAGTAGGGCTGTTCCCTGTAGGGGTGGCCTGTAGGGCTTCCTTTCTCAACCAACACAGTGACACCTCCTTGACCCCTGTCAGCCACTGCCCATTGCCATTCAGTCTCCTGCTTCCCAATACTAGGCTAGCAGGAGAGGTGAAGCCTCTGCTTTCCCCACTGGGCGACACACGATCAGCCACAAGCCGTCCGAGTGAGCCATGCAAGATGACAGTGATTTGGAGTGCTCTCAGTTATCTGCTGGGGGAGCAGCCCCTTGGGTGTTTTTCAGCTCTCTCCGCTCCATCCAAACACCAGGCCTTCCCTGGGTTGCCAGTCTGTGGGGGCTCAGGGAAGGCACATTCTTCAAACGGAAGCTCAGCAAACTAGAATGAGGAAGGTGAATTTGCTGCCAAAAGAATCCTATTTTTAAAAATTACAGTTTTTAAAAAATTGTGGCAAAATACGTTTTTTTATATATAGCTAATACATCAACAATTTTTTAGAGTGCAGCTCAATGGCATGAAGCGCATCCACATGGTTATGTAACCATGACTGCCATTCATCTCCAGAACTTTTTCCATCTTCCCAGACTGAAACTCTGTCCCCATGGAATGCTGACTTATCATTTTCCCCTCCCCCCAGCCCCTGGCAACCACCATTCTACTCTGTCTTTGTGAACCTGACTGCTCTAGGTACCGCATGCAGGCAGAATCATACAGTATGTGTCCTGCTGGGACTGGTTTGTTTTACCTAGCATAATGTCCTCAGGGTTCATTTATGTGTAGCATGTACCAGAATTTCCTTCCTTTTTAGGGCTAAATAATATTTTAATGTAGGGATATACCACATTTTATTTATCCATTCAGCTGTCGATGGGTTGTTTCCACTTTCTGGCTCTTGTAAATAATCCTGCTGTGAACATTGGTGAACAAATATCTGTTCAGGCCCTTGCTTTCAATTCTTTGGGTACATACCAAAAAGTAGGATTATCAGATCATATGTAGTTACATATGATCACATATAGTTACTCTATTTTAATTTTTGAGGAACCTCTATACTGTTTTCCACAGGGCCATACCATTTTACATTTCCACCAGCAATGCATGAGGAGTACAATTTCTCCACCTCCTTGCCAACACTTACAATTTTCTGTTTGTTTGGGTTTTTAATAATAGCCATCCTAATGAGTGTGAAGTGGTATCTCATTGTGGTTTTGATTTGTGTTTCCCTGACGAGTAGCGGTGTTGAACATCTTTTCATGTGTTTATTGGCCATTGCTATGTCATCTTTGGAAAAATGTCTACTCAAGTCCTTTACCCATTTTTTAATTGGGTTGTGTTGTCATTGTTGAGTTGTAGGAGTTCTTTATATATTCTGGTTATTAATCTCTTGTCAGACATATGATTTGCGAATATTTTCTCCCGTCCTATGGGTTGCCTTTTCATTCTGTTATTAGTGTCCTCTGAGCACAAAAGTTTTTCATTTTGATGAACTCCAATTTATCTAATGTTTCTTTTGTTGCCTATGCTTTAGGTGTTGTATCCAAGAAGTCACTGCCAAATCCAATGTCACGAACCTCTGCCCCTGTGTTTTCTTCTAAGAGTTTTATAGCTAATGGGACTTCTTTTTTTTTTTTTTAAGATTTTTTTTTTTATTTATTTACTTGAGAGAGAGAATGAGAGAGAGAGAGAGAGACCACATGAGAGGGAGGGGGGAGGGTCAGAGGGAGACGCAGACTCCCTGGTGAGCAGGGAGCCTGATGCGGGACTCGATCCAGGGACTCCAGGATCATGACCTGAGCTGAAGGCAGTCGCTTAACCAACTGAGCCACCCAGGCACCCTAGCTAATGGGACTTCTTAAAAATTTAGATTCCAAATCCCATTCCAGACCTACCAAGGCAGATTCTCTGCTACTCAGGAAGCCATATTTTTCTAAAGCTTCTCAGTGATTTTGGACTAGTCTATCTTCCCATAAGGGACAAGAATCTTCTTTATAGCATTCCTGATAGCCACTCTTTCGGTGTTGCCTTGCGTAGACACAATGAGCTTATTTTATTTCCTATAGAACAAAATTATGAGAACGTTTCTAAATATCCACCTGAAATCAGCTTCCCTTCGGCCTATTGATTCAAATGCTGCCATCCAAGAAAAATAGAGTAAGTGGAAATCTTCACTCAAATATTTCAACATGTTCTTAATGATCGCTCAGATAGTCTCTTCTCTAGACCAAAAAAAAAAAAAAAGTCATTTCATTATTTTCTTAAATGACCCAGTTATCCAGATCGTGATTATCCTCTTCACCCTCCCCTGGAAGCTCTCAGGTTGTCAATGATCCTCTTAAAATTTGGCACCTAAACCAATCACCGCCTGACACTAGGCCTGCCAGGGTAATCTCCAAAGCATGACACTATAGACAACTTGAGGTTGGCCTCGGACTGTCCTAGATGACAGTTTGAGAGACATTTTTACCTCTTGAAAAGAGAACAGGAATTTGTTTTTCTAAAAATAGGAAGGTCTGGAATTTAATCTAAGTAAGAAGATAAGTTCCACGGCCATCTGTCCTTCCCTTCACTGGCACCCAGAGTTGGAACAGGAGGGGAGTCAAGGATGGGCTCCCGTGCAGAGATAAATAGAGGCACTGGGCATAGGGAGCAGATGTGCCCAGAGGGGAAGGAGGTCAGGAGGCTCTCCATTCCCTCCCTACTTGAACTTGGATTTCCCTCTCACTGTCTCCATTTCTGCGCATGTGAACGGCAGCTGGGCTGGGCTGTGTCTGAGCCGTGCGGCGGTGAGGAGCAGGAACCCCAGGCCGAGCCAGAAGCCGTACCGCCGTGTTGCACACCTCCAGTGGGCGCCATTCCCATGGTGTAGAGTTGTGTCATCAGCAGCCCTGGCGGGACTGCTGTCCAGCGACCTGTGCCAAAGGCTGCAGAGCCTTAGACAGAGCCAGCAGGCCCCATCTTGAAAGAGCTCTGCGGGTGGGTTGGAGGGACAACAGGACTTCTTGGCGACTGTCAGCCATGCCCTGTGTCTCTCCTCAGGTGGTTTCCCGCTCCGTGTGTGTGGCTGGATGTTCCAGGATTCTTGTTCTCTCTTCGCCTCCCCCTCCCTTCCCCAGCCTGTCCTCTTGAACTGTGCTTGGGGGCTCAGGAACAGATGGGATTCGTTTCCTTCTTGGCTCTGAAGTGTCCTGACGTTGAAAAATGTCAACTAAAATAAACTGTAGGCCCCTGCCTTCTCCTAGGCTGGCTCTCTGCTCCCAGAGGCAGTGAGCCCAAGCCTTAAAGGGACACGTCCCAGCCTTGCGAAGCTGGCCTCAGCCTCTGTCTGCAGCCACCCTCCGGAGAAGGAGCCTCATTTGCTCCTCCCTAGTTTGGCTGATATCTGACTGGTCAACCCCAAATGCCCAACCCAACCACCTTCAGTGACAAGAATTCTCTTGGAATGGGCACTGGGTTTTTGTAGGGTTTGTACAAAGAGAAGAGAATCTTTTTTAATTTGAATGGACGGTGGGGGTGGGGGGAGTCTTCTTCTGCCTTTATCTCCTCTGTTTCCTGGCAGTTCTTGAGGTCTCCCACGTAATGGGCAGCTGGCCCAGGCCTGGCTTTTGCCCATGGAACACAAGGATTAGGGTAGAGGGTGATAGGGGATCCTTCAGGGGAGGACCCAGCATTCAAGCTCAAAAGGGAAACTCAGTTTCTGTCCTTGACGGGCTTCAAATCTAAAAGGGAGGTAGGATGCCTCCTGGGTCAGTGGCGAAAGAAGCGATGTGTAGTTGAAGTAGACAATGGTTGTTGCCATTTTGGGGATAACATCTAACAATTACAATGTTGACACACAGATTCATAAAGGCAGCCTTGGTTGATACTTCTCTGTGGTGCAGGAGAAGGAGCATCTGGAGATCTGGAGCTCATCCAAAGCTCCCCTCTAGCTCGCTGTGTGGCCCTGTGCAAGTCGCCTAGCCTCTCTGACTCTTGATTTGTTCATTTGTACAAAGGTAACCATTTTTGCCTTGGGAGGATCGAGTGAAAAAGAACAAGTGGGAGTGCTTTGAAACGTATAAAGAGCTGTTGGTTTGAAATATATTATTCTGATCTCAACTTACTATTCTGCTCATTTAGCTGATGGCCTCTTTCTTAATTAGGAGCTGTTGGAATACCCAAATAAGATTTCTTCAGCTTGGCAGATGAGTTCTCTGAATTTGGGCTTTGACTTATTTTGCAAAGGAAGATCTTGTTTTGCTTTTCAACACCATCTTGATATCCTTTTAGTCCTGTGGTGTACAGTTAAGTCAACAGACCTTGGAGAACAGGCTTATCCACATAGGCACACCACCATACCAGGGACAGGGTAGTAGACTGGCTTAGAGGGAAGGCTTTCAGCTCCTGGGTCTGAGTCCTGGCTCTTCTTATTAGCTCTGTGGGTTTGGGTGAGTGCTTATTCTCCCTCAGCCTGTTTCCTTAGCTGAAAAATATGGGCAGTAATGGGACCTACTCTGGGAGATTGATGTGAGGATTAAATTTGTTAATATGTTTATATGTAATAAGTGTTCAACAAATGCTAGCTCTTGTTTGTTAGCCATGTGATGGCAGGCACTCACAAATGGACGCGCCTAAGCCATCACATGCACATGTGAAATGATAGTACAGTATTTGAAAAAGTGTTTGTTAACCTTCTTGCTTCAAAAGGCTGTTTCTGATCCTCACTCGAGGCTGACCAACTAAGTGGCTTGCCAAGCAAGGTGGATATGTTCTGACCCAGGGGCACCTGCTCACCCAATGTTCTCCTGTGGCACATGGCACCCATCTGTGAATGGCAGATCTGGGCCACAGGTAGTTATGCAGTAAAGCTAAGCTAATTGCATGCATGATCACACAGTCGGACACGGCGCCTTTCCCATCATGACCTGCACTCAAACATACATTTATTGTCTATGAAGAGTGTCTTGTGCTGGGGTCCCCGGAAGGAGACCTTGAGACAAGTGGTTTATTTGAGTGCAAGTGGTTTATTTGGTAGATGATTCTAGAAAACACAGATGGGGAGTGGGGAAGTGAGTCAGGGAAGAGAAGGGAAGCCAGTGCAGGATATGTTTACATGGAGGTTACTGCTGTGGGCAACTGGCGCTTAGGGATTTCTGGGGGATTCCATGGAACACTCCTCAGAGCTGTTCCACGCAGTGGGCAAGGAAGCATAGATATTTACCTTTCGACTGCCAGTTATGATGGGTTGCGGGCAACTCCAAGGGGCATTGCATCCTGGCTTTTCTGGCGCACTCCACATAGGCTGAGAGAAATCCCTCAGGATGAGAGGCACGAGTGATCCAAGGCATAGGCGCAGTAGTGTTGTTGTTGTTTTTAAGATTTTATTTATTTATTTGACAGAGAGGGTACACGCAGGGGGAGCGGCAGGCAGAAGAAGGAGAAGCATGCTTTCTGCCGAGCTGGGAGCCTGATGCAGGGCTCGATCCCAGGACACTGGGATCATGACCTGAGCCAAAGGCAGACACTTTAACCAGTTGATCCACCCAGGCGCCCCGGTGTTCTGTTAACATCTACCGAATGGTTTACTGCAGAGTGGGTGGGACACAAACGGCATTGATTATAAAGAGGGAAGTTGAGAGGACAGGAAGGGAAGGAGGGTGTGGAGTCTGATTCCTGGGTACGGATGGAAGAAGGGGGTAGCTTCGGAGAGCTCCTGGCTCTTGAAACACCCCTTAATTCTTAAAACAAAATCGTGTTAGCACTCTACAGTCTGTGTGGGGTTAACTTGGATCATAGTATCTGTTCAAACCCATCAGGGCTGATGGAAGATTGGAGCGAGCCAGGTATTCCGGAGGGGCAGCTGGATGTGCGCTCGTTGCCACGGCAACTGATGCAGCCGGAGGCGTGGCCCCTCCTCTGACGCGTCCTAGTAACCTACAATTGAGCTGCTGGGGTTTTCACTGAGTTTGATGACAGACAATTTGGTCGACAATCAGGATGGATAAGGGGTTGAGGAAGCTGTTGAGATGGGTTTGGCTCCCCCTCCCCCCCATAGGCCTGCCCACCTGCCTGTCCACTTGTCTCTATCTTCTTTAATTGTCAGCTCCCTCCTCCTTTTCCCACCAACCTTATATTCTGTGATAAGCCAGCTGGGCTCAAGGAATGCCTGGAAATTCCATGCAATCTGATATTACAGAAAGAGCATAAGTCTGGAAGTCTGATAGGCCTGGGTTCAGATCCCAGCTCTGAGGCTTTGGGAAAGCTGTGAATCCATTCCAGTGGGAATAGTTATATGGGAATAAGATTCCTATAAGGATGTTATGGAATATGTTGTATTAATACACTAGGTAGGCAGCAGGGCCTCAGTAAATGTTACCTCCCTCCCTTCTCTTGGTTGGCTCCTGGAAAATTAAAGCAGTAAATGTCCTAAAGACCACCTATAGAATGGAACTTTTCCCGCTGGGTGGTGATTCAGTTGCCCACTCATCTGCCACATCCCCTCCTTCCAGGAAGCCTTTTCTAATCCATCTCATTGCACTATGATTGCTCTCTGACTCTGGATTGTCTTAGAACTTGTACATATAACTCATACTGTAGTAACTTGTGCTTTTTAGATTCTCTAACAATTGCATAGCATGTATGGTCTACAAAACACTAATATCTCATTGTTTTATTTAATCTTAACACTGAATTAGATATTCTTTTCCCCAATTTGCAAGTGAAGAAATTGGAACTTGGCTTGCCAGAATCACATAACTTAAAAGTGGCTGCCTCAAGCAAAACCCAGGCCTTCTGACTCCCATGTCCTGTGCTCTTTTTGGTATACCCACTGCCTTGCTGGGTCTACCATGAAACCTTTTCCCTCTGTATGCAGCCCATGTGCCCCCTAAGCCTGGGAGAATTTCTGGGGCAGGGATCACGTGCCTTCCACTGGAGTAGGAGCTTCCCAAGGACAGAGACCCTATTTTCTACTTTTTCTCAGCACCCAGCAGAATATGTTCTCAGGTCATGTTATTGACTGGCCAGTGAATCTTAGTTAGAGACCCCCATGTGGGATGACCCTAAGTGACCTCTCTGTCTTCCAGGATAGGATCTTCTTTGGAGAGCCACAAAGTAGCCACAGCGAGGAGCTCAGGACCACAGGCAGAAGAGGCAGAAGGAGCAGCCCAAGCCTCTGTGAATACAAGTCCTTGTTGACTCAGGCTCAAAGGCTGAGCTGTCCCAGGATGTCCACGAGGGGCCAGCTCTGGCCTCTGGGCTATCAGATGTCTCTGGCCAGCCAGCAAAAGACCATTCACTGCAGCTAAGAAGGGCCAGCAAGCCAGGCAGTCAGACTAACCACTGAGCTTGCACAGGGGCGCCCTAAAGAGTCTGCAGGACTTATAAGAATAAAAAAAAAAAAAAAAAAGAGTCTGCAGGACTGGATTGTTCTTGCCTCTATGTGGGAGTGATGATGGGACGAGCACAGGCAGATGTATAAAAGTCTGGATTTTGAAAAACAGGCAGAAAGAGTCAGGCCCAGAGAGACCCAAGGCACGTACAGAAGAGACAGATCAACATTCACTGAATATGTAAGACAGCGTCATGGGAGACAAGGTAGGAGAGGCTGATGCTGGGGCATGTGCCATAGATGAAGAGAGCCAGTGCGCTCGTGATGTGCACCCCAAGGAGGGGAATGCGAGACAGACAGACGCTGTGGGAGCCATCCGAACACGTGTGTGAGGCGGCTGGGTACAAAGAGGCTGTGTGTGCACTAATTTAGCTGGTGGCAGAGGTGGGGGGGACGCAAGGCTGCCGGTGGCCAGGGGGCGTTTAGCAACCAGACAGGCACAGAGGGTGTCTGGGAGGTGGAAGGACTCTTCCAGAGAGGAGTGAGTGACCCTGCGCTCAGCCTGGGGGCCTGACCCAGAGCAGGGCGAGCCCTTCTCACCAGCCTGCCCTTCCTGCTCCCCTTGGCCAGCTGGTATTAAAAGGGGTCTGTCCTGTGCCCTGTCCCTTCTTTCTTGGGGGGCATCTGCAGCCTGGGAGATAGGGACACATCTCCAACCTCGATCCTGCTTCTTTTGCTGACTGCCCATTCTCTTCCAGCTCCTTTCCCGGCCCGTTTCTCCTTGGTCACCTTTCTCAGTGTCTCAGCCATCCTTCCCTTCAGTGTCTGGCTTCCGTCTCAGCTCCTGTGGGTTTGATGACAAGGGGCCGTTCAGGAATGACACCATCTACATGTACCCGGCCATGTGGCCAGGCTCGTGGCTGGGCTCGGGTGGTGGGACTTCTAGCGTTAGGGGCTCCCAGGGCTGCTGACATTCTGCCGAGTGTTAAGAGAAGAGGAGGGACAGAGCTTATCATCTGCCTGTCGCCAGCCTTTCCTGAGCCAGTTGCCCCATGCCCTTGCTGGAGTGAACTTTCCTCAGAGGATCCCTGTTTTCTGGATGTAGCTGGAGCAAAAAGCTCCTTGTGGGAGGCTCCAGCTAAGAGATCCTTTGGGTGCCGCTGAAGTCTGGGAGGCAGTGGCTTATATGGTCTCTCATGTCTCCACTGGTCCCTGTGGTTAGTTTTCTGTTCTTCGGAGGCAGGTTGGCAACGTGGATAGAACATTCCGGAATCCAGATGACCTGGATTTAATTCTCATGTTTGCCACTCACCACCTGCATAACCTTGGATAAGTTACTTTTAGCCTCTTTGTGCTTCATCTCATTGTCTGAAAGATGATAATACCTACTTCGTGATATTTATTATTCATATTCATATTACGTATTCATATATTTGATAAATATTAGTAGAGTACCTACTATATAAGACATTTGGGGATACAGCAAGAGGACAAAAACAGATGTTGTTCTTAAACTCATATGAAAAAGAGATGACAAACAAGTAAATACCTGGTAGATTATGTGGCGCTGTGTGCCATGAGGAAAATAAGGCAGGGTAAAGGGCAGAGAGTGATGGGGAGAGGGGCTGTTTGAGCTCCGGTGGTCAGGGAGGGCTTCTCTGGCAAACTATGCGTGAAGAGCATGTGCATAGGCCCTGAGGCAAGGATGGGCATGTGTTCAAGGAACTGCAAGGAGGTCAATGTGCCTGATGCAGCGTAAACAAGGGGGAGAGTAGTCAGAAAATGAGATCAGGAGGTAGCCAGGGGCCAGGTAATAAAGGGTCTTACATATCAGGGTGAGGACTTTGGCTTTTCATCTAGCCAAACCAGGAATGTTTCAGGGAAAGGAGTGATGAGGTCTGACATGTTTGGTAAAGGGCCTGCCTGGCTACTATGAGGACAACAGCCACAGGGAAACCAGGGAGAACCTAGAAGCCTAGAAAGGAAAGTACTACAATAATCTAGGCAAGAGAAGGTGGTGGCTTGGACCGGGGGGGGGGGTGGGGGGTGGGGGGTGGCCAGGGACATGGTGAGAAGGGCTTTGAGGATGAAAGGGACGATACATTTACAGTGCCTTCTCAAATCATATGAGATTTTATTCCTATTTCTCTCCAGAGATTAGAGCTCCAACTCAGTAATGGAGAACCTGGGGCAGTGGGTGCTGTGGTTCTGAAGTCATTGTTTCTGGCCTCGGATTTGAGCCAGAGGGCTTATAGACGCTAGTGTGCGTGCGCGCGCGCGCACACACACATGCACACGCACACATCTGCCCAGGGAGACTGGCTGAGGGTCCATCGGCTCCTATTGGAGAGGCAGCTTCTGTCCTGTCCCCCAGTCTCCCCATCGTCTTATCTGTCCTGTGTTTTCAGAACCACACCAAGACTCAGAGGTTTTGGGATGATGGCAGGAGGATATTAAGCTAGGACTGCTGAAATAGTAGCTCACTATATAAGATCCGGTCGGGGGTGCTTCCTCTCTGCTGCCTCTCCCAGCCGTGGGGCGGTGAGAAGGCAGGTTTCCTCAGAGGTCATGTAAATATTTGCGGAGCAGTAACACAGCTGGGCGCACCCACTCCTCTTGCGGGCTCATTTGCTGCTCCAGAGAATTCGCAACTGGGATCAGTGCTGGACTTTGGGGCACTTCGCTGTGCATCCGGTGACTCCAGTGTCTTGGATCCAAACTCTCCCCCACCTACCCTCAGAGCCTTTTAGTCCTAGCATCAAGCTGGCCCTGGGGAGGGAGTTGGTAACAAGTGGGAAGCGTTGACCACTAGAAAGAACACTGCCCTGGGAACCAGGAAGCCCAGGTTCTGTGGAAGAACCTTGAGGAAGTCAATTACCCTTTCTGAGCCCTGCTTTCCTCCTTTGTGAAAAGGAGGGACTTGAACCAGAGGAGCTGTACATATTTTTTCGGCTCTGACATTCTGGATTATCTGACCACGTGAAGTGGATCTGTCCCAGGCAACATGGCATATCCTCCAGGAAGGGCCTGGAAGTTGCTGAGGGAAGGTACAGCCTTAGTAGGTCAAAAGCAGAGAGAAGGTCCCCAGGGGCTCTTGAAAACTCAGGCCTCCCTGAGAAGACAAGAAATCCGCTGGATTTCCTTTTTGCCTGGGACTAATGTCATCATGGCTTTCATACCTGTGGCCAAACTACCTGAGGCCACTCTCTTAACCCTTCATGTTCTAAAGCAAGTATAGTAACACGTGCCTCACCTTAGAGCATTAGGTTGTTTGTAAATGAGATCAGAGTCATGAAAGTGTTACCACAGAGGCTGGGAATGATTTTTATAGATGGTTCTATCAAGGTGCCGACAGACGATTTCCCCAGGAGTCACCAGGGTCATTGGGGGATCTGGGAGTAGGTTTGAAAAGCTGGAGTTAGAGATGTGACCAGGTCATTCTCCATGGAGAGCATAGGGATCCCACCCCGGTGTGGCCACAGGGTTAATTCACCAGGGTCCTCCCCCAAGTCCTTTCCCCTGTCCCTGCATTCTGGTTTAATTCTTTCTCTCTCTCATCACCCCTCTCTATATGGTAAAATGCTCTTTGTTCTGCCTCTGCCAAGATGCTACCAGCCCAGCCTGGCCAAGACGTGGAGGGGTCTCAGGGCTCAGCTTGTCCCCACAGACCCCAAGGGAGCTTCTCTGACTGGCCCAGACTTGTGGAGGGGCGGGGCCTTTTCCAGCTAAGGAAGTAAATAGCTTCATTATTCATGGGAAATCGGGGAAGTGAGGGTAGGTCAAGGGACAGAATGGTCAATGCTTACCCTGGGACCCTAGTTGTCTCAACGGTCTCACTTCTGGGCCTCACCAGGAATCAGGTGTGTAGTCAGACCCAACAGGGGACACTGGAGCCCCAAAACCCCCAGGCAGGTGACACTGGAACTTGGACCACATGGACCTTCCTGGCAAGTTTTTCTCTTTTTTGTGCCTCACTCTCACCAACCCCATTAATCTTTGAGATTATGGTCAAGGACCAGAGCCTCCCACTAACTATCTCAGGATGTTCCTGTTGGAAATGGAACATTGGTTTGGAGGACCTTGGGCCTGAGCCAGGGTGACTCCAGAGATCCCTTGAGGTGTGTGTGGAGGGGGTGGAGGGGTTGTGGGGAGGGTATCACCCCTCACAGGAATCTGGCTGAAAGACCTCACGTGTATTAATCTGGGCTCTGCCTTCTGCTTTAAACATTTCCTGGCCTTTCCATGCCTCAGTTTCCCCCTTGTAAAGAGCCACTCTGATGGCGCTGGCATGGGAGACAAATGAGATCATGGCTCCCAAGGGCTCTTTGAAGAGAAGCCAGAGGAGCACAGGGGAAGCCTATCTAAGATAGATGGGCCTTTTTCCTCTCTCCCTTTTTGGCTGGGTTTTCTTTCTGGAAAAGTGCCTGACTCCCAGCTTCCTATCAGCAGGTGTCTACCCCCTCCACCACATGCCTCCACCACAAGCTATCCCCCATTCCTTCTGCCACAGGCGACAACTGTGCAGCCTGGGACCCAGAAAGAAGAGCTCAGAGTCATCCCCTGCAAGCCCCCCCACTGTAGTCAAGGCAATGAGGCCACCACACCCCCCCAACTCTGCCACCACCACCACCCCCAACTCTGCCACACCCCCATGATGGGCAGGGTCAGGGCCTCTTCAAGCGCATGAGCTGGGTCTGCTGACAGGGGAGGTTGTGTTTTACTGTCTTCACAGAAGCCCCCAGACAGCACTTCTCTTCAGTGATGCTGTCCAATTACCCAAAGTGCTTTGACCTGCTGGCTGAAAATAGCAGGTGCTAATTTGCATGCTATTTCTTTAAGTCTCTGGGCCCTCGCTCCTTCCCCTGTAAAAGCCCACCGGAACCTCCCCCAAGCAGAAGGGTAAGTAGAAGGTAGACAACCATGCAACCCACCTTCCTTGTTGGCAAGGAAAGAGGAACATGTAGAGGGAAACCTCATATTCTACTGGGTTCTAACAGTTCAAGAATCAGACCCAAGGAGGAGGGGTTTAGAGATCCTCTAGCCCAGAATCCCCTTGAGTGGGGATGGGAGGACAAGGACAAAATTCAGGAGCTGAGAGCTCCTCCCCTGTGTCGAGCTGCTGGCTGAGAGTTGCTTTCTTTACTGCCTGCTCCCTAGTCCCTGCTGTGGGGAGGGGTGGGGGGCAGGAGGGTGCAGTGCAGGTGGAGGGGGAGGGCCAAAGGGAGGATGGGCAGGCTGCCTTGTGTGAAGAAAAGGGATAGGGCCCCATGAGCTCTTCAAGGCTGTGAAGGAATGTTCTGGGACAGCTCAGTCCCTGCTCCAAAGACTCCTGCCCCTCCAAGTAAAGCCTCTGTGCCTCACCTCTGTCGGTCTCCCCTCCCTCTAGGCTCTGCCCAGAAATCCACAAAGGGGGAAACCTTATGGAAAACGCACAGCTAGATCTGGGGGAAAACATCCCCTGCTGGTGACATTCCTCTGGCTCAGACAAAGTCATTTTACTCAGGATGCTGGCTGAGGCTAAAGAGAATCCCTTATGGTGCCTGTCACCATAAGCTGTTCCCCAGATGACCCAGGCCAGCCCCAACACAGCTGCACAGGCAGAATCTCCCTAGAAAACTGATAACACTCGTCCTCCCGTTGGGGTGGTGGTGAGGATGGGCTCGCTGCGGACGTGATCAGGACAGAAGAGGCAGGATAGGGGTTTGGTGTAGGGCCTGAGATGGGTGAAAATGCTGGCGAAAACCACCTGCCTTGCTCCGATTCCCCTCACAGCTGGTCTGCTTGGGACCTGTTGCACCTTTCCTAAGTCCTACCACCCAAGCCACTCAGCATAGAGTAAAGGGAATAAAAATGAACTCGCGCCGCCCCCCCATGCTAGGGGGGAGCCTGAGGGATTGGTGCTAGGATCACTGCAGCTCTTTACTCCCCTTTGATCTCCAAGCATATATGGAAAACTTGACCACAGTATGCACCCTCAGAAACAGATCCCTCTCCAACTCAGACTGCTCAGGGATCCAGAGGCAGAGTTCCCTCTGTAAGGTTTCCCACCCTCTAAGAACGGTGCTTCCCCCTCTAGAGGTGTAGCCCCAGGTCAGTGGCACTGGGCAATCAGAGGACCAGAGCCAGGTGGGATTTTAGGGAGAAGGGCCATCCCTAGCACTCAAAGCACCATCCAGACCGCCCCCGTGGGGAGCGGGGAGGAGCTCAAGAGTGTGAATGTCCTCTGCCTTAACTTCTGTGAAAACCAGGTGCTGAGGTGACAGGCCTAGGTGAACCCATAGGGTCTCTGTGTGCAGCTGATCACCCCAAACTGCCCAAACACTAGAGACAACTACTGCTCAGTGGCTCACCGGCCTCTTAGGTCAGTACTGGGGGCGGCTTTTTAAAAAGATCACTGCGGTGCTTTTGTTGCTTCAAGAAACTGCGGATATCGTCTGTCCGTTGCTAAAACATGGTCTCCCTGGTGTGCCCAGATCACATTGAGATGGGGACCCAACCTTACACAGTCAGCCCCTTCCAGGAGCAAGGAGAGCGGCCTCGGGGAAGCAGTGGTGAGAGCATCTGCGCAGCCCCCCCTTCTTTGAACGGGGAGAGTTAAGTGCTCAGGAAGACCCCGAGGGGAGCTCAGTGGGCTGGAGGGGGGGCCTACTACTGGATCCCACTTCTTTTCCCTCTTACTTTACAACTAAAATCCTTCCTCCTTGAGATCGTTTTCCTTCTTAGCTGAAAATGCCTCCTGGATAAAAGCACAGACTCTTGCATGGTGTGAACTCTTCTTTCTCCCTGGCATCTTCCCCCAACATGCACACCTTTCACCTAATCTATTTCCCTAAGCGGGGAAAAACGTTAGCCCTCCCCCCACCCAAGTTGTCTGCCCTCCTGGAGGGCACACCTTCCTAGTCTCCCCTCCCCACCCCAGGTCTCTGAGCCAGCTCCTGGTAATTTGTGCCTGTCGTCTGACCTTCATCCCCCAACCACGCTCCTCGTTTTAGGTGATGTACTGATCCCCTGCTCTTATTCTAATTTTTAGAGCCTGGAAAGGGGCCAGGAGGGGGCTGGGAAGAAGCCCTGCCAGGGGGAAGGTTCAACCCAGGCCTCCCCGACCCGGGCCCACCGGTACACACCGGTTGGTTCCCTGGCTCGCTGCCCACACCCCCTTCTGCCTCTGTAGCGCAAGTAAGAGCGCCCAGGGGACCGCAGCAGGCAGCCAGGGGGTTAACTCCAGGGCAGCCCAGGTGGAACTCGAGGCCCCCAGCCCGCATCTGCACCTCCCGGGCTCCCGAGGCCACCGGAAGGCTGAGGCTGCGGTGGCTCTTTGTCTACCTGCTCTGGGCGTTAAAGAGCCCTCTCTCAGCCTGCATCTCCGGGGCTCGGGACAGAAGTCAGCGGCGGCGAAATGGGGCTCTGTCGCTTTAAGTACAGCTGGAGCCGTAAGTGCAAGCCCCGGCGGTGGGGAGAAAAGGGAGCGGAGGGCCGGCGAGCACTCGGTGTCTGGCCCTCCGCGTGGCCCGGACTCAGACCTCTTCGGGTGTCCGCGGTGCCGGGGAGGGCGCTGGGTGCCCACCCGGCGAATGGCCGCCTGAGCCGGGGAAGATGCTTCATCTGCCCCTGCCCAGGTCGGGAAGGACGGTGAATTTCCCCCGCAGGTAAGCGCCCGGCCCCTGCTGCAGTGCTGGGGTCGGGGTTGGGAGCCCTCCAACCCCGACCCCAGCCCCCGCCCCTGGCTACACTACCGCAGCAGTGGGTGTGGGGTCTGCAAGAAGGAGGGTCTTGGCTGCCCTGCTTTTCTGACGGAGGGAGGAGTGCCCGCGCCCGTGCCGCCAGAGTCCTCTGGTTCCCGGCTACCCGGCTACCCGGAGTCCTGGGCTTGTTGGCGTTGGGAGTTGGAGGTGGGTGTGTGGACGGGTCTGGGGAAAGGAGAGGGAAGGCAAAGCAAGGCGCTTGGGTTCCCCAGAGACCGGGACAAAGCTGAGACAATGGCACAACTTGATTGAACTTGGATGGTTGCCGCTGCAGGGTATTGGGGGGGTCCCCGCCCCCAGCTGTGGGGGGGGGTCGGGGTTCTTAGGGACCTGGAGAGGGAAGGGGAGGGTCCTTCAGCGGGAGGGTCCTTCAGCAGGAGGGTCTCCCTGACTCAGAAGCTCTGGGGTATGAGGAGGTAGAGGGGTGAGACCTAAGGAGGGGAGGTGGGGGTGAATTTGTGACCCCACAGCTGGTTGGATTCCTCTGAGAAGGAGTGAAGCCTGGGACTCTACTCTGGGAAGGGATGAGCAGCAGTGGAATTTGGGAGATGCACAGTGGGGGATCACAGATCAGTCCTGTGCATTGGTGAGGGGGGCCGTTCATGGTGGCTCCCCACTAAGAGGAAGTGAGTGTGAGCACAGCCAGTCAGGGATCCTCAGAGCTGACTTGGAAACTGCACTTCCAAGAGAGGATTAGGAAATTCCAGCAGCCAGAGAAAGAGAGCTGATGCTTTCTGGTTTTTCTGGGAGCTTCCCACCCCAATATACACACTCCCTCCCCTCACCCTCCCTCTGACTTGGCTGGCTGGAGGAAGTTGGAGGTTAGGCCAGATGACTGAAGCTGAGACCACTCCCACCCCCATACCTCCTCAGGGCTTTCAACCCCAAGAGCCCAGACTTGCACCCTGGAACATGCCCCCCTTTCCCCATGGTTCCTTGGGGAGAGCCCCAAGCACTTGCCAGGGGCTTCACTGCAGCTCTGCACACACAGGCCTAGGGTAAGAGCAACAGAACCAAGGCAAGGCCTAGGCAAGGGCGAGGCGTCTGCAGCACTGGGTGCCCTTGGAGGCCAGAATCCTGCTGGCCCCCAACTTCTTGTCCCCCACCACAGTGGGACAGACTGCAGCCCCTCTGCAATGGGACTGGGGACCCTTGGACTGACTTTGCTAGGATGACTGGTGGGATATATCTTTAAGAGGAACCAGTTTTGAACAAAGAATAGATCTATGTAGGGACCTCTGGGGATTCTTTTTTCTGGTGAGATCCTGGGGGTGAGTCCTGAGTCTCTGGGCCCTGGAGAAGGTGGAAGGAAGGGGCTGTTCCTGACCTTGTTCTCCACTTCTAGCACTGCCACCCCAGTTCAGAACCTGCTTGAGATCCACACAGGGAGTGCCCAAGCAAGATTATAGTTGTCACTGAACCCAGATTTGCACTGGTTCTACACTTTTGTTCTTTGCCTCCCTCACCCCTAGAAGACGTGAAAACCCTTTAGTTGGCTCCCTTGCCCTGAGCCCATCACCCCTTCTTTCCTACACAGAGCCCTTTCTAGGTTATGCTATCATTTCTTTTGAATGGCTATTCTCCCCGCCCCCTTGCACTGCTGCACCCCTTCCCGCCCCACCCTGGGAGACTAGGCTTTGAAGACCGTGAGCTTAGTGCCTATCCTGGGGCTATAGCTGCTGAGTACTCACCTAGCACCTTACCAGAAACAGACTTCTGGGCAGGTGTGCCAGGGCAGGGAGCTGTCTGCCACAACCCAGGGAGAGGAGCGGGTCACATCACATGTCTGCTAGGGTGGGGCGAGGTTGGACTGCAGTTTCCTTTCTACCCAAGCCCAAGACTTTCAAGCCGATGGTTGTTGGTAGGCAAGGAGAGAGGGGATGTTATAAAGTGGAGGTCAGTCCTCAAATCACCAGAGTTCAAATACAAAATTTAACTACCCTGGCTGCAATCCACAGGGGGAGAGTTTAACCCGAGCCTTTGCTCTGGAGACAGCTCGAAAAACCTGCCCTGTAAATGATGCTTGATTGGGGCCAACAGGGATCAAAGAGATGCTTGCCCTTCAGGTGCAGGTTCCCCCTAAGCTCCAAAGGAGGCAGCATGGAAAGGATGTGAGGTATCAGGGTGAATGGCCTAACTGGCCCGCAGTATCTCCATACCCAGCTTTTGATGAGTTGAGCTGTGATCAGCCATTGGCCACTCCACTTGCCTCAGAGCAGATGCCTGGCATTACTGCATCTATCATGGAAGCCTGTCTCCATAAGCACCATTCTTGCACATCTCTCCTGGAGACCACTCTCTTTCCTGCTCCAGAAATCACCATCCTTCAGATTCTTCTAAGCAGCAAACCCGGGGTGTAGGCATCTATCCCATTCAGCATTCCTAGATTCCCTCCTAGAAGGGGCCCTTAGCTATAACCTGGGGACCAGTAGGAACAAGACCTGCTCACAGCACTTGCCTCCCTCAACCCGCAGAGACCCCCTGGGGCATAGGACTCCAGCTTGGCACAAACCCAGCCTCTGTGAGAGGACAAAATGCCTAGGGACAGCAGAGCCAACGAGCTGCTTCTTGTTAGCAGGTTTTATGGGGCTAGGCACGCACAACGCAGGCAAACCACACTTGCCGGCTTAACCTCTTCCTGCAAAGCCCCTGCGCTCTGCTTGAGAGGCAGGGAGGAGAGAGGTGCCAAGCGGGAAGCATTATAATGAGGAAGACTTAGTGTGGCTGTGTGTAACATCTGAGCCAATCACTTTCACCCTATAACAGGATGCTCTAAAGCACTATCTGTGCTAAGCGCTTTGTAAACATTCACTTCTTTAAGCCCTACAACAACCATACGAGGTATATTTTATCATCATCCCATTTCACAAGTGAAGAAACTGAGGCACAGGGAGGTTAAGTAATCCTATCTAAGATCACAGTGGTGGGATTTGTTCTCACACCTAGATCTGTCTGACTCTAAAGCCAACCCCTAAGTGCTGCTATAAGGAGATCATTCTCACTGACACTGATCTAGGCCCAAGGAATACCAAATGCTGAAGATGCACAAGTTGAGGGTATTTGAGGCCTCCGCAAAGGTCTGCAGTCGGCCCGGAAGTCTAGTGGGAGTGAGGTGGGAAGAGCACTGGACTTGTAGAGTCTGGTGACCTAATTCAGGACAAGGGCTCCGTTACAGTTAGCCTTGTGACCTTACAGAGGTCGCGGAGCCTCCAGCCTCAGTTTCCTTCTCCATAAAATGGGCCTAACTCCTGACCAGTCTACCCCCCCCGGGCTGTAGTCATGACAGTGAGCTGATATGAAGAGCAAAGTGCTTTCAACACGTGAGCTCTTATGAGTGATATTTACTAGTTGAGGTCCCTCGCAGGCAGTAGGAGTCCCTCCCAGATTCTTCAAGTTTGCTTTTTCCCTTCATTTTTTCCTTCCATTTTGCTAGGACCCTAATGAGGATGCCAATCGGAATAATAGACTAAATAACTTCCTGGCATCGAATATATTTTTGATTTTTTTTCTTAAATTCTCAATTACTCATCTTCAGATTTCTATTCAGTCCAAATTCTATCCTAACGAAGATGCTGTATTTATACATTCTATTTTAATGGCAATTGACGTAAAAATCGGCCACTTAAAAAAAACTTCATCGTTTAAAAAAACCACCTTATTTCTTCAGCCTCTACTATGTGATACCTTTGTGCCAGCCATTATGCCGGGGGCTGGAGACACCGAGCTGACCCTTACGGAGCTAACATTTGTCTGTTCATTTATTCAACAAACTGTAGCGAGCATCTCACAGATGCCAAGCACGGTGCTGGGAACCGGGAGTATGATAGTGACCAGTAAGACAGACATAAGAGTCTGTGCCCTCAGGAAGCTTATCATCGTTCAGTGAAAACAGATAAATAAAAGTCAACGAGCACATACATACATTATTGGAGGGGGAATAACGCAGGAGGATGCAATCTGGTGGAGGAAACAGGGTGCAGATCCCTGTGACACCAGATCGAATGTGTAGGAAGCAGAAGCAAGCAGGGAGGGGCCATAGTTTGAGTGGTCAGGGAGGACTTCACAGGAAGATGGCATTTCTGTTGGGCCTGAAAGCAAAAATACGCATTTTCCAGTGGAACCAGAGCTCATCTGAGGAGAGAGGGGAGGAGTTTTCCTCAGTTGAGAGGCTGTATGTCATCTTCCAGTTTCTTTGCCCCAGACCCACTATCACTGTGGCTTCATTGATAACAAACACCCCTTGTCTAAGGTAGAATCCTCAAACAGACAGCTGAATCAAAGTGTCACTGCTTAGCACCACCGGCAGTCCTATCTGGAAGCCTTTGGTAACGCAACTGGCTTCTTTCCTCCAGAGCCTGGTCTCGCTTTCATCTCAGGCAAAGTTCATGGCCAGAATGATGGCCTGCCTCTGCCTTTGCCACGCGAGCAGAGTCCAGTAATGCTACCTGTGGGCACAATGTGTCGGATATGAGGCATCATCCTCATCCTCGCTTTCGTGGGATTCTTCAGGAATTTCCTAGAAATACTAAATTCTTGGACATTATTGGACATTTAAATCTGAGGAAGCCTGTCTCCCATGAAGACTCCGACACGTCATTGGGTGAAAGAACATCAAAGCCCCTGCCCACGTGCATGTGTACACAGGCGAAACAGGCTGGCCACTGTCCTCTTTACACAGGCAAGAGATGCCGATGTAACCCGTGGACTTACAGAGGGTATGGCAAATACGAGTTTCCCTCATAAACTGGTTTTCCTAGGTAATGTATAGCTACAGGCGTCATTTGAGTAGTAGGTGGGTTATTCTAAAGAGGAGAGCAGAGGGAAGTTGGGTACCTACCTACTTGCTGGGAACTGAGCTGGATGCTTTATTTTTGACCTTGTTTATGCCAGCAACCAGGAAGAGCTGATGGTGATATGGCCATTTTTGTGATGTGGGCATGCATTCAGGGAGGGAAAATGCCTGTCCCAAAGTCACGGCCAGTACGTGGTGGAGCAGAAATGCAAACCCAGCTCTGGCTGGCTCCGTAGCCCATTCCTGTGTAGACTGAATGTGAGAGTCTAAGGAGCTCAGCACTTTCCGCAAGCTTGAGAATGCCTACGCTCCCTTCTGGGATGGTCATTTTTTTTTTTTTTTGAAGATTTCATTTATTTATTTGACAGAGAGAGACACAGCGAGAGAGGGAACACAAGCAGGGGGAGTGGGAGAGGGAGAAGCAGGCTTCCCGAGGAGCAGGGAGCCCGACGCTGGACTCGATCCCAGGACCCCGGGACCATGACCTGAGCCGAAGGCAGACTCTTAATGACTGAGCCACCCAGGCGCCCCTGGGATGGTCATTTTTTATAAAGGAGAGCTATTAGTGAGGTTCTTCAACCTCCAGGGATGCTGCTTTCCAGCTTATTTTGTCCCCCTATGCATTTGTTATGTGGTGGTATTTTTGTCTAATCGTAAGTCCTAGGGACCAGGGACTCTTATTCAAGTGGTGTCTATGTGGAATTTAATGACAACACATAGCTAACAGGATTCCGTCGTAAGAGCTTAATAGAACAGTACAGAGTTATATACACCACCGTTGGCCTGTGCGGCATTATACTCAGAGCTCTTTAGATTGGGTCAAATCCTATCTCCTGAAATAGAACAGCTACATAAAATAGAAGCTGATCAGCCATCCACCAGTGAGGATTTATTAATCACCTACTGCGTGCCAAGAATGGTGCTAATCTCTACAAAGAGAAAAAAAGACAACTTATTTCAGTCCCCATAATGGCACGATTAATCTATAACAGAGTTGGGTGTTGATTTTTTTTTTTTTAAAGATTTTATTTATTATTTATTTGAGACAGAGAGAATGAGAGACAGAGAGCATGAGAGGGAGGAGGGTCAGAGGGAGAAGCAGACTCCCTGCCGAGCAGGGGGAGCCCGATGCGGGACTCGATCCCGGGACTCCAGGATCATGACCTGAGCCGAAGGCAGTCGCTAACCAACTGAGCCACCCAGGCGCCCCATGGGTGTTGATTTCTGACACTAGGAATAATAATAGCTAGAAATAGGGAGCAAGCAAGTCAAAAATATATAAAGATCTATAACCAGGTCAAGGAGCACTGCATTAAGAGGACACTGAGTGTGGCAGTCATGAAAAGCTCAAGGGCAGACTGCAAGGAAATCTGGAGAGTGTATTCGGGAAGGAGGAAGGTTTTCAGGTATGAAAGAAGAGGGAGAGAGGGCCCTGGGCCCAAGATGAATTCTCTTGAAGAGAATTTATGAGGCAGTGAGATCAATGCGTAATATGTCGGAAAACTGGAACAGAAGGCGCGTCCCACTCCGTCATCTTTGATGTCCTGCTAGCCCCTCATTCTTTTGGCAGTTGTCCGGTGCATGCCCAAATGCTCCGAGAGAGAGAGAGAGAGAGTAGTGTGTGTGTGTGTGTGTGTGTGTGTGTGTGTGCGCGCACACATGCATGAAAGTGTTGTTGCTCAGGCTTGGAACATTTTCCCATGGATTATTTTCAATTCTTCTATAAGACTATACTAGACTACCAGGTTTTGATCCTGATGATCTGCCAACTGTGTGATTTTAAAAATAGGTTTTTAACAGCTCTAAGCAGAAGTAGTATTTCTGCCAGTGGAATTATGGCTCAAAGGCCCTCAGGGAAAATAAATACTTGGGAATTATTCTTGGGTGTCAGGGTTTCTGGAATTTGACCCCCGAGACACGGTGGCTGAGATAACAGCAGTGTTCTGTGGCACAAATCCGAGACCTTGTTCCTTAATTCTCTCTGATACACAGTTGGAAAGCAGTACTTCTTTGGTTAATCAGATCCCTGGAAATGGATGCCTCTTGTCTGGAAACAGTTCCCTAGTGAAATCCTTGTTTACATTGTGGTGGATTTCCGTGTTCTGGAAATGTGTGCCATTTCTTCCTATTTTTTCCTGTTATGTATGTATTCAGTTCCCATAATTTATACTGTTTCTCCCCATTTAGCTCTCATAAATTCTAGGTGAACGTTCTTGTAATTTCCAGGCCTGGATTTGCAACCCAGATTTCCATACCTGTTGCTACTTTTTCTTATTCTTGGAGCATTCTTCCAGAACTCAGAGCTCCCCGCAGCCATTTCACAGGAGTGGGTCCTCTAATACATGGGATTCATGTTTAACAACTTGGCAGATGCATTTTAGGCTAGCATTGAGCTAATCTTGGGGAGGACTTAGGAATCACCTTTTCCTGAAAAGGTGGCTCTCTGAATGAGGTAAATCCATAGAGACCACTATTCTCCATGCTTATAATGCATTTTAGAATTACCTTCGAAATCTAATGAGCAGTATGTTAATTTATTAATTTTCCACTCTTGTCCTTGTTCAATTAACAGGGTCCTCCTTCCCCCACTCTTATAAATTAAATGTGAAGGGGAGAACACAACAGTGTTCTCCTGTGGTTTATAGAAATTGCTTTCATCTCCTGGAGATGAACCTCATATTTGCTGTTACCAGTTAAGTGTTTGTTTTTCTTCTGGAGTCCCCGTATGGAAACCCCCGGCAAAGCTGGGAGCCCAGAGGATCAGCATGTATGGGGTGTTTAGGAAGGGAGGTGGGTAAAGACTGTTCCACTTCAGTTCCCTCAGCAGGGAACTTCCACCAACCTCCACCCGGGCCTCCAGCCCCTAAGGGGTAAAGGGCCAGTCCAGGTCTCAGGTCGGAGAAGCTAACCATGCCCCCTGCAGGAGGGAGGAAGTCACTGCTTACTCCTGCAAAGCCTGGTTCAGGAGCTTTCCTGCTGTCTGAGAAACGAATTCTGGAAATTTGCACAGAGCTGTTCATTGTGAACGCAGCTTGGATCCCCAGCAAGTCCAAAGCCCTTGGAAAAAATCTCTAGGAGACCCCCCAAGAAGTCAGGACTCCTGGGTTTGGTTCTGGGTTTCACATGATGGTCTGCTCTGGCAAGACTCTTAGCCACTCCTTGTCTCTCTTATAAAGTTGAACTGAGACTCTCTAACCCAGAATGATTATACCAGTAAACTAATGCCATCCAAGTAAAATAATGCTGGTTGTGTGAAGTGAGCCCAAGGATTCAGAAATAACCTGAATTTTAATTTCTGTCTGCTTCACTTCCTTATCCCCACCTCTGGTCTTTACCTTTAACAAAGAAACCCAGAGGTGGAGCGAGGAGGAATATATTGAGAAGCAGGAAAGGTCAGAAGCGGAGGTGTGATAGTGTCTTCAGCCTTGTGAATTTGCCCCTGGTCTTCCTGCGGTGCTTCCGGGCATCCCATGGAGCAGAGCCCTCTCCCCAGACTTGCTCGCCCTGCCCTCTGCACACCGAACACTCCTTCTGCTCCCACCAGTCAGGCTGAACGCTTACCAAGAGTTGTTTGTTCCCAAACCTGTTTACGCCAGTCGACATTGTTTCACTTGATCATTACATAAGCTGATGAAATACGAGTGTAAAAAAAAAAAAAAATCCTTTCTATAAAAACTACATTATTGGACACTTGGGGGAGCTTGAAAAGGCGAGTTGTCAGTAAAACTGTTGTTGAGATGCCTGTAGGACTTAAAAGGTCCTAGGGGGAGACTATAAAACTCTAGAAGGATTTTGCTCTCAGATTGCTCCATGTCATGAAAATCTTAAAGAAACTGACGCTGGATATAATAATGCACTGTGGGCGTAGGGGTGCAGAGAGGAGATGGAAAAGCAGAAGTGTGTCAGGGAAAACCCTGCTGGTTCTAGGACTTTGAACCTCATAGGATGACTGGTGCCTGTCTGTAATTCTCTGTAACGAGGACTTGGACATGTAATGAGTGCCCTAAGGAAGGTTGGGGGGGTGCTTCTCAGGAAGCCTTTAAACATAGAAAAGCCACCATCTGCCTGGATGACTTGTACGTACACAGTAACGGGGGAGGAAGGGGCTGAGATGAAACCGCTCACAGCTGGAGGGGACCTGGGCGAGTGGACCCTGAGCGTCTGCCTCCCTTTCAACCAAAGCAGCTGTTTTCACCTGTTTTACACACTGGGGATTTCAGGTAAAAATGTTCATAGAGAGGGTTCTATGTGTCTCTCTTTCTCCAGATCTATGTGAGACTGAACTGTGCTCTCCCCAGCGGAGACTAGACGACAGAGTTTTAGTGCCCAAGTCATAGCTTATATTCATTTACTATCGACTCTTTTGGAGCAATCATTGATGAATTTTGTATTTCCTCAAACCTAACACTTGGTGGATGCACAGAAGGCTGGTACCTGTGAGGGGTACCCCATTATGGCTTCATTCTTCCAAGTGCGAGAAAGACTGGAGGGTGAGACAGAACTGCAGGGACCCCTTTTCTAAGCTGAGAAGCATCTCTGGATCCATCCTGCCTCAGAACAAAATGGAAGAAAGAACAGGATGTTTTCGTTCCTGTCTGTTGCCTGAAGGCACCTTTCCCAGAAACAAAACCCATTTGATTTTGATTAACTTTCTCTTCTTTTAATTTCAATCTTCCTTCTTCAAGGATTATGCCAAAGCCCCAGACTGATCATAAAGCCTCAGAGCAGAGATTTCAACTCGGTTGCCCAAGAAAAGCATGTGAATACCAGAAGGTGTTTCCTAGTCAGTCATTTCCTGTGTTCCCCAAATTGTTATTTTTTTCCTACGATATGTATCTTTAGATAACAAAATCTTTTCTCCCTCTCGACCTGGGGAGGTGATGTGGCAGGAGGCATTTTGAGAAAAGCATAAAGCTAAGCATGTACTTTATAGGTAGCCAGCACTGGAGGATGTTTATGATGCCGCAGTAAAGAGGTGAGGCACCCAGAAACCTCAAACTGACTTTGACACTGACTTGTTGCACAACGCAGGGGCAAAATTTCCAGCCTCCGTTTCCCCTTCTCGGAAGGAGAATGAAGGGCCCCGGCCATTGAGAGGCACACAATGCACAGCGCGCCCGAGCTGGTTTGGAGGGGATGGAATGTTGTCTGAATGAGAAATGCATCAGGAAGGATTTGCTGCGGGAATGTGGCAATCCAGTCTCGCAGGGTGTTGAAAGCAATCACCAGTGACAAAAAACGGTCAGATCCTTCAATACCTGATTCTATAAAAGCTGGGTGGGACATCTGCCTTGCAGAAATGTTTGGTGTATCTGGCATTTGCAGGTGAGGGTTTGAGAAGTTTAAATCTTTTCAGTTCCCTGTTATTTTTTCCTCCATTTATCCTTCATCCTTCAGTGGGCAGAATGTCATGCCTGGGGCATAGAACGAGTGGCTTTTTACCTTTGCCTGAACACCTGCGTATAGTTTTGTTTCTCTGGAATAAGATCTTTGCTTCATCCACTTACTGGTTAAGAATTAAGATTCCTTTTTCTTTTCATTCTTTTTGTTCAAGGCTTTGTGCTAGGTGAGAGATGTGCTTACTTTCACATGCATGGAAGACTCGCCTGCAAAAATGAAGGTCTTTCACAAGGCATTAGCTGGGTTTTCTCTGTGATGCTGACCTTTGACCCTGGGGCACAATGTGGTATTCAGCTGTCCTGTTCTCTGAAGTGAAAAACCTTCAGAGTTCTCAACAAAGATATTTCACCAAGAGTAAGCAGGCCATGAACCCAATGACTTAAGATAAGAAGGCGGGTTAATTTTGAGATAAAGATGAAGGCAAGAGGGCTGTAAAAATGACAGTGTCCACTGAGGCCAGATCAGTGGTCCCCCTGTGGTGGGGGTGACAACTCAACCTTTCTTAAGACCTAGATTAAAGCGACAAGTAAACTTTCCATTCAATGGGACTTTTATAATGCTAGGATTTCTTTGGACAAACCTGCCCAGTGTGCCTTGGTAGAATTCATCAAAGAAGAATGGAGCATCTTAGTGGGGGAGGAATCGATTCAGAATGCACGGATCTGGGGGGCCTCTTGGGAGCACTGCTTTTGGAATCCTTAATAAGTACTCTCATTCTAAAGGCCTCAAGGCTCTAAGCATTCATGGGCTGGTTGGCAGGAAAGAAAACTTCACAAGTAATATGTAGGCCCAGTCATTACCTTAGACAAAGTGCTGAGAAGGTAACAGATTACATCATTGCCCCCCCCCGCGCCCCCCACTGCTCTCTAGAAATGTAAGGAAAGACTGAGACTCAGAAACAAGCCTTGGGTGTTTAATTGTAAGGTTGGTCGAGGAGCGGGAGACAGAGAGGCGAGGTAGGGAAAAGTCATGGTGTGGTTTACACACACAAAAAAATCGCTTCCAAGGACTGTGTTCAGAATACTTGTCTGCCAGTTGAGCGAGGACATCCAGATGTCCGTGGTGTGAGGAAACTGTTCTTTCCCTGCGTCTACCTCACGGTGGTAACTTGCAAATTTTTCCCCCATGAAGCTTTATTTTTGGAGACCACTGTAATTTACATGTTGGGACCTATTATTAACAGCTAGTTTTGTGCTGTTGTTGGAAATCTTTACATTAGGAAAGAATGTATGGGTTGTTTTTCGGGGGAAAGGGAGGCTCAGATTAAAGGTTTACCTTGTATAGTATCTCAGATCTGTCTGGGATCTGAGAATGGATTGGGAACCCACATCCCCCCCAAACAAAGAAAGTTCTCTTGGTTGCCTATAACTGTCTTCACAAGTTATGATCATTCACTTTTCTAAGAAGTGGCTATTTGGGGGTGGTGGTGGAGGGGGCAGATAATGTAAATACTTTTTTTTTTAATGTAAATACTTTTAAAGTTGTCTCTTTGGGCACCACTGTGCTATAAGGACTACAGTCCATCCTAGAAAACAGAGTTGATGAGCCCCTGTAGGAGCTAGTAGCATATCTCATAAATGGGAAAAGCAGAAGTAATTGTGCTATATTTAAATTTCAGCCCATAATTGGGTAATTAGAGAAAACCTCTGTTTTATTAAATTCTACCATCCAGTGTTTGACCAGAAAACTTGGTGACCTCATGTTTGACGACTGTCTGGGATTGGAGTGTGGTTAAAGTTGGTGTAAGAATGTATCTCTCAAATGTCTTTAGTAAAGAGATTGGGGTAATGTTTTAGTGCTTCTCCAATGATTCCTTCAAAACAACAGTGCTCAACTCAGATGCTGTGCATTTGGCATTGGCCAGGATATAATAAGTGTTTTCCACAGAAATGACAAGGCTTTCGGTGTTCAAGAAGCTCTCTTTATGAGAGGTCGAACAATTTTACGCATAAACAACTTCACAGCAAGTTCTGCTTCCGTCTTGCATTTTTAAGTTAGTCTGGGCAAACTCTGCATCGGAGGGTTTTCCAGAAATAGATTGGGGGCTACATAAAGTGTTGGCCTCTGGTGGGTAATTGTACGGGTTGATTGTTGTTAAACTAAAGATGGAGCAAATAAGGTCCTGGTGTAACCTTCCCAACCATAGGGACCCAATCTGAAGCTGTTACACTCTTTGCCAAAAGTAGGTACATTGCCAGTTTGATGGCGATGAAAGTCCAAGGAAGGGGACAGTGAAGGAAAGCTAGAACCTGGGAACTCCCAGTGGAATAAAATTGCTTTGAAGAAAACGTTTAGTAATAGTGGTTTTTTCATATGGCCTTCTTTCCTACCACAGACCCTGGCAGGATTCTCGACCATATCCATAAAAACATTTTTATATGACCCCTTGATTTGTTCCTTCAACACAGTTTTTATTGAGAGTCTACTCTGTGCCAGACCCCGCCATTCAACCCCTCTCACCCCGTAGAGGAAGATGCTTTGCTGCCATATATGCCAGGGACAAAACTCGCAGGGGGCGCCTGGGTGGCTCAGTCGTTAAGCGTCTGCCTTCGGCTCAGGTCATGATCCCAGGGTCCTGGGATCGAGTCCCACATCGGGCTCCCTCCTCAAGGGGAAGCCTGCTTCTCCCTCTCCCACTCCCGCTGCTTGTGTTCCTGCTCTCGCTATCTCTGTCTCTGTCAAATAAATAAATAAAATATTAAAAAAAAAAAAAACCTCGCAGGAAAATGGGTACAATGAGAACACTAGTCAGTCAAAGGCCACGTACAATGAAAGACTAACGTTTAAGAGGTTGGCAGAGGAAGAGAGAGTCTGGATAAGAGGGTACAAGAAGAGAGTGCTGTCATTGAGGCAGACAAAGGGAAGAATTTCAAGGAGTGACTAACACTGATAAATACCACTGAGAGGTGGGAAAAATAAGACTAAAAAGTCCTAATTGGATTTAGCAGTATACAGAGCCTTAGTATCCCTGACGGGAGAGATCTTAGTGAAGCAGCGGAGATGTAGTCCAAGTTCCAGTAGGTGGAGGAGTAAACGTGGGGTAAGGTGGGGATGGTGAGTGTGGGTAGTCTAAAGGACAACGCTAGCCTGCAAATGCAGGTTCTACCCATGTGGCTATGTGGCTCATGCGCGAGGAGGCACCAGGATCAAATCAGAGAGAACCCTCTCCTGCTGGATCTGCTTTTACCTTTTACCTAGAATTTTTGTGTTACTTGTACTGCAGGATACAATTTTATTTTGTCCTGTTACGTCCACTTCCAATGCTGATGCTGATTCTCCGACACCAGCTGGGCATCCTCCGGTTCATCGGGATTCTGACATAATCTACCTGGAGAGAGCATCAGATCCCACAGGTTTAAGGCTCAGTTCTGCAAGACTGCTCCCCACCCACTTCAGATGCCAGTTGCAAGTCTAGGTGGTCACTTGGCCTTCTGACTGCCCGGCTATAAATCCATGGTTCCCGCATCCCCTCCTTGGCTTAGATTAATGTGCTAAAGTAGGTCACAGAATTCAAAAAAACATTTACTTACTTGAGTACCAGTTTATTATAAAAGGGTGCAACTCAGGAACAGCCAGATGGAAGAGACACATAGGACAAGGTATGTGGGAAGGAGTGTGGAGCTTCTCTGCTCTCTGAGTGGGCTGCCCCAGCATTTCCCTGTGTTCATCAACCCTGGACGCTCTCCAAACACTGTCCTTTTGGGATTTTTACGGAGGCTTCATCATGTAGGCCTGATTGATTAAATCATTGACCTTTGCCAATTGATTCAGTCTACAGGGACTGAAATTTCCAACCCTCTAATCATGTGATTGGTTCCCCTGGCAACCAGCCCCCATCCTTAGCTGGGGTCCAGAAGTCATCACATTGACATAAGTAAAGCTTTCATCACTTAGGAAATTCCTAGGATTTTAGGAGCTCTGTGCCAGAAACAGGGACAAAAACCAAATATATATATTTCTTACCATACATCACAACATCATGAACTTGACCACTGTTTTAAATGGGGAAATAATTCATTTTATTCGACGTGTGTAATTGGCTCTCAAAATAAAACTAGCAATACAACCAATATGAATAATACTTCATACAGTGTCAATTTACCAAAAGGTTAAAGAAAATATAGTTTCAGGTATAATGTAAACAAAATGCAATCAGGAACAGAGGAATAACATTAGGTACTTTAAGATAAAACTTTAGAGAAACTAGTGCCTTTAGACATCGGTAATGAGAATTCAACGGAAAGACAACTGTAACTTAGTACCTTGCCTACATATTGCCTAGTTGCCTTTTTTTTTTTTTTTTT
>NC_138374.1:113128582-113135825 GCF_054177405.1 Leptonychotes weddellii
TTGGCAACTAATGTACTAGACCCGTGAGTTCCTCTGTGTGGGGTGGGGGGGAAGTACCTGGAAGGTGAAATTATTAGAGGGAGCTCACTCCTGATGCCTAAAATGGGGAAGAGTCTCCTAGAAGGAAAGTTTTGGGGGTTTTGTTTGTTTTTTTATTATAAAGCGTAGGCAGAATAGGTCCACCATGAAAAAGTAGCCTCGTAAGAGCTAAAGGTTGTTTCTAAGGGTTAAGATGTTCCAAGGAACAGACTGAAAATGAAGGGGAAAATGCACAAATATGGGTATATGCAGAGCCTGCATAAAAGTATTTAAATCTTCAGTTTTCATGTGTTTTTATAGAGTTTATCTAAATTAAAGCACTGTAATCATATTTTCAGGCATTTAAAAAGCTTAGTTCTCCGAACACTTCATACATCTCGTTGTTAATTCTGAAACAAAACCATTTTATCAGCTCTTCATATTATTTCATGTCTCTCTTCAAGATGTCCACACAGGGCCCAAGAAGTATCTCAAGGGCCTCTACATTTGATAACTAAACATTTGACCTCCCTGGCTAATGATGTCCTGGGTGGCTGCCAAACAGGACAGACTCTCCAAAACATTCTGATTCATAATGCCTCAGAATCCCCACTTCCTGCTGCTTCATTTTTCAGTCAGTAGTTTGCATTCACCTGACTGAATATGTAGAAAATCTCTGCATTTTCATCCTGAAGAAAAATTCTTTCTTCAGACTAACAGGTTTCTTTTCCAACACATCCGATATTTTTTTTATACTTAATCCTTCTCCAGGGAGTTGGAAAAAAGGCATGGAACTAATGAAAAATTCTTCCCTTTTTTTCTTTTCTACTTTGGCGATCTTTGTGATTGATCAGTAAATGATTCTTACTTGACCCCCAAAGGTTTCCTTCTGTAGTTACAATAATAGTCGTAGGTGTGGCATAAGAGGATGTTAAGGTGAGCTCTCCATAAAAGCACCACTGTCACACCAAGCAATGCAACACTATTAGTTCTTAGCCACCAGGATGTCATCGGCAAAAAAGCAATTATCTCCCTGTTCAACAACCTGCCCTTCGGGCTTGACTTCCGTGTCACATACTCCATTGAATACCTGAAAAAGCAGCTCCTCCGCAAGATCTCTAAAGGGGAAGAGTTTTTAGAGGTTTCTTTCAGTTTCTATATTTGATCCTCTGTCTTGGAATAGAGATGATACAACACTGTGGTTCATAGTATATACTCCATCTTCAGTGCTGTAATGAAATGACGTTCTCCAAAATCAGCTGATTTTGGAGAATCTCCCATTAACCTGAGAAACAATTCTGATTTCATTTTCATCCAGCAAAGCACGAGAGAGGAACATGTCCTCTTGAACTTGGAGATGTCCAGTGCTTGCAGGGCTGTGGTTTTGGCAAGATTGGGTGAACAAGCTCTTCTGCATAAGGAAGGGGTCTCTAACTGCCCTCATACTCAAGTCTAGCCTGGGCCCTACTCCATCGCTATCTACTTCCTTTTTTTTTATAGATTTTCTTTTCAGGGGCACCTGGGTGGCTCAGTCATTAAGCGTCTGCCTTCGGCTCAGGTCATGATCCCAGGGTCCTGGGATCGAGCCCTGCATTGGCCTCCCTGCTCAGTGGGAAGCCTGCTTCTCCCTCTCCCCCTCCCCCTGCTTGTGTTCCTCTCTCGCTGTGTCTCTCTCTGTCAAATAAATAAATAAAATCTTTTTTTAAAAAAAAAAGATTTTATTTTCAGATAAGCTCTACACCCAACGTAGGGCTGAAACACACAACCCCCAGATAAAGAGTCCCACGTTCCACCAACAGAGCCTGCCAGCCTCTCCCCATTGCTGTCTACTTTTTAGCACAGACCCATCTACCCAAACAGGGCCACTCCCTAAATAAGCCTCTGGACTTCCCATCAGCATCTAAGATGAGCACCTGAAGGAAAAATGCCAGGTGGGGCACAGACCTCAGTGCCAAGAAGACCAACTGGCAGTCAGTGGATGTTGATAGACAAGGGGAGAGGGAGCCAGTGGCAGGACTTCCTCTGGTGGGGTGGAAGCGAGCAGTTGGTGCTGTTGACCCCAAAGCCTAAGCTGTGAGGGGCCATGGTGTTGACAACTTCGACTCTGAAGACTGGCTCATGCCCCAGATGGGAGGAAGCATCATAGTGCCACTTGGCCAGCCTAGCCGTGATATGTGGGGGTGTAAGGGGAGTTCTAGAGATGACACAGCCAATTCTGTGGCCCTACAGAAGGCCCTGGGCTGCACCATCTGTAGGTTGGCCCCTGCCTCTCCCTTCCTGCCCCAGGCCACAGGGTGCCCTGTTGGACCCAGAAGACTCCATAAAGTGGCCCCACTTGGGGGGTCCATCCAGCATTTCCCCCTCTCCTCACTCTGATTCTTACCCATGGGTTACAGAGACTTTCTTTGCAAAACAACGTCCAGAAGATTGAACTTCATCTTCAAGGGCCAGGGAGAGTCCTGGCTGGGTTTTTCTAGAGGGGAAAGATGCTGGAATGGAGTGGCCCCAAAAGAGCGCCCTACCGACCAAGTGCTACTAAGTCAGTTATCATTCGCCGCTGGCTCTTCTCCCACTCTTCTGCTGCCTCAACAATGATCCGTTTTTACCCGTTCTATTCCAGCCTTGCAGCGCTGAGATTTTATTTGGTGGTGCTCATGTTAAAGAAGTTTGCCTTTGTAATCTGTAAGAGTCAGGTTGGACAAATATGAAAGGTTTCTGTCCAGTTAGACTATCCTACGTTCTTCTTTTTGCTAAAGCCCCTCCCTTTAGTGGACCAGGAGCCTGTCACTCCTTCAGGCAGATTCTGTTTTGGTTTGCAGGCTTTGGACGTCTAGGAACTAACCCATTTCTTTGTCACCATTCTCAGTCCCAAACTTCAGTGACTGTTGAGATGCGGTGTAGAAGGGATGGAGCAGACACAAATTACATGTGACCTGGAGACCACCTTTTTGTGCAAAGAGCCCCTCGAGATGCATAAAGGATACTTGCCCTCCAGTGGAACATCATTTGGAAAGCTGCCAAATAATGCCAAGTGGTTTCCCTAGTGATCTGAGTAAATGCCTAATTTAGTTTTGCTATTCTGCGACCACCCCGAACTTCAGTTCTCTCTCTCATGATGGGAATATTTATAGTATACTATACTATATAATAAAAACAATATATTAAAAACAGAGTCTTTAGAGTCAGACAGATCCTAATATTAAACTGGCTCTGTTTCTTCACTTGCTATGGGAGCTTGGGCATGTAACTTTACCTGTCTTAAGTTTTAGCTCTCCTAGAGGTAAGGATGGAAATAATATTGAACTCAGGGTTAATATGAAGAGTAAATGAAATGCCAGCAAAGTGCTTGGTATACATATTTAAGTACTGGGCACACAGTGACTGTTGTTTTCATAATGATTTGGTGGTATTCACAAAGAAAAATAAGATTAGAGTATGTGCATGGATCAGCACAAATCTGGCATCTCCACTAGGCAATAATGTAAAATGCATTCCCTTCTGACAAAAGCAAGTACCACGGGATCAGTATAAAAGGCAGCATATTAAAGATGCCTTTTAAGAAACACTGTTTTGGGGGCGCCTGTGTAGCTCAGTCCATTAAGCATCCAGCTCTCGATCTCAGCTCAGGTCTTGATCTCAGGGTCGTGAGTTCAAGCCCCACATTGGGTTCCATGCTCGGCATGGAGCCTACTTAAAAACAAAAAAAAATAAAATAAAAAAATAAAAGTGAAGAAAGAATCACTCTTCGGATTTCCACAGTGCTTACAGTAGTAGAAGAGTGGGGGCACCACTTTGATTTGATGCAAGCTTATGGACAGGTAACAAACAAGTGAAGTGAGCTAGAGAGCTGTATTGACTCCACAGACTGGAGACCATCCCCTGGGTTTCAGCATTTCCGAAGTTGGAGGGTATGACGCAAAGACTGTGAGTGTTCATTAGCATTGTTTGGTTGTCCTCTCAGGTTCCTAAATTAGTTGTCTTCCAGAAAACCATGACTCTTTAGTAAAACTTCAGACTTTCCTCTGCTTACGTACAGGTCACTGCTACACGTTTGTCCAGCAAGACAGACCTTACGTTGGTTACGTTTGACTGGGCGGGTCTAAGGAGTAGCTAATGTCGACTCAGATCCCACGCTGACTAAAGGAACAGCAGCTTCTCACGAAGCAGGCTCAGACGCTGACATGATGGCTTGGCTACAATGGAAATCTTTACCATTGAATCCACACAGACTAAGAAATGGTCAGTTATGAAGCCTGCCCTTAAGTTCTCCTACCTTCTCGTAGCTATTTCTCAGAAGATAATGACGCCACGGTGCCGATGGAGGCACCTGATTAAGCTTCCCCCCACTCCCCCATCCCACCTCTGACCCACTGTAACAAATTGATAAGGCTCCCTGGCAGGTCGGTCCCTCTAAGCAGTATGCTAGCTCGGCATGATAGTATGTAAGTGGGCAGACACGAGGAATCAGGGTCCAATACTTTTCTCTCTAGGTTTTAGGATTTGGAATGTGTGTTTATTTCTCTTTTGCTGGCTTTCCCTTTTAATGTTCCTTGTTTTGTTTCTCTTGTGTAGATTAAATGTGGATGGCATTAGGGTAATCACAGGCAGAACATTTGGGTGGCGCATAAGCCCTTGATTTTGAGTCAGGATTTTTGACCGAGGCTCGGTGATGAGAAAAAAGATGATTTCAGTTTCTGTGGAACTCAAAGAAGTTATAAAGTGGACCTTTTATTTAATAGAGTAAAAGAAAAAAAAAGGTGATAATGGAAGGCCAGGGAATGGAGTGTGAAGATTGAATGTGATACAAAGAAGTCAAAAAACGGGTGAGTGATGTGTTCAGAGGGAACGCCTGGCAGTTCATTTGGTTTGTGGTGGGAAGCCTCATTCCACGAAGAGAGAGTAGCTTACAGGCCAGAGGTGTTTATTGCCAGCTCAGCATTTCACACCAGCAGTCTGGCCTGAATCTTTTGGAGCTGCCAGAAACTGCTCAGGGTTGCACCGATTCGTTAGCCTAGTAGTCTGAATTTAAGGCCTGAGTCCTATCTTTTTTCACCTCTTTTGATTCTCACCGTAAGCTAACAGGGTGATTTGAGATGTGAAGATGAGTGGCAGCTTGTTAATATCAGGGGCTTTGCTCTGAGGCCACGATGGTAACACAACCTTACACAGGTCATAGGCACTCTATATGACTTCTTCCAACCTGCCTGTGTAGCAGGATTTGCGTTTCTAACGACAAAAGGCTTTTGCTTCTGTCAGTCCCTCATAAATCATCGGAAAAGCTGCAAATATGTTTGAATCCCATCTGATTCCAGTGGAGGATTGGCAATGAGGTGCACACGGTACTAGTATCTCTTCTTTTTCCTTTTATTGTCCTCTCCTGCCTCTTACTCCCCACCTACTCCCCACCCCTTTTTATTTCCTGAGTCAAAACCTAGCCAGTAGTAGTGCTGGTAGAAGAATCTGGTTTTGACTTGTGAACTGAGCAGGTTAGATCTGAAGGGCACTAAGAGGGAATGAAAATGGAGGTCCTTCTTTGTCCAAAATTTGGTCCAGGACTTGTCAGTTGAGGGATGCTTATTTCTCTTCCTTTTCGTCTGTAGTTTGGTCTAGCCCGGCGGTCAGCAGACTTTGACCTTCTGGGCTAGATCTGGTCCACTGCCTGTTTTTACATGGCCCAAAAAGCTAAGAATGGTTTTCATATTTTCAAGTGATTGGCGGGGGGGGGAGGAGGAAATCAAAAGAAGAGTAATATTTTGTGGCACATGAAAATGACGTAAAATTCAAATTTCATTGTCCATAAATAGTTATTTTGGAACATAGCTGCCTTCATGTTTGTTCACATACTCTCCGTGGTTGCTTTCCTGCTACAGGGGCAGAGATAAGCCATTGCAACAGACACCATATGGCCCTTAAAGCCTAAATTATTTACTATCTGGTCCTTGACAGGAAGAACTTGCCAAGACCTGCTCTAGGCATTTCATGTGAACCTTTCCAACTTTTCAGAATATTGTCAGTTATCTCTTAATTCCTTACTGCTTTCAAGAAAATGCAGAAATGCAGACACTGTTGGATCATTTCCTTTCAGTTAGCCAGGGATTTGGGAATTGTGTGAGAGACTCCTAAGAAAGGCCTCAGGAAGAATATGGGTGAGAAGTGGGGAGGAAACAGGAAGTATCTTATGAAATTTTAAGTCAAATATCATCTTCATCCCTTTCCAAAAACCTATGAGATGGGACATCTCTGATGGTTTGGGGAAGAAAAGGAAATGTTGGTTCCAAACAGTACTTAGCTGACTATTCTTAGAGCCTCCTTCAGACTCTCTGTAAAAACATAGACACTCCAATTAAGATCGCTTTTATCCATTGACATTTTAATTTTGTGACTTTTTAGTTTTTGTCAAGATAGGTTTTTTGCCCAAGTTAAGAATCAAAATTATTCCTGGGCGCCTGGGTGGCTCAGTCGTTAAGCGTCTGCCTTCGGCTCAGGTCATGAGCCCAGGGTCCTGGGATCGAGCCCCGCATCAGGCTCCCTGCTCCGCAGGAACCTGCTTCTCCCTCTCCCACTCCCCTTGCTTGTGTTCCCTCTCTCGCGGTGTCTCTCTCTGTCAAATAAATAAATAAAATCTTTAAAAAAAAAAAAAGAATCAAAATTATTCCCCCCGATGTTCAACTTTCCAGACGTTTTGCTTCATAGGCGCTGAACTACCTGTTGATATGTGGGGAAATGGAGGCTAAGACAAACGAGTTGAACTCTGGTGATAAATCACAGTGGAAATGGAGGTGCATATTCAGTATTCCAGAGCCTGCCCCAAAGGGCAGCTGCTGCTTCTTTGAAGGTGAATTTGATGGCACCCCAGAGAACGTTCCCCTTTTCTTGAGAGAGATTCCCAGTTACCTTTCACTTGGTGGAGGATTTAAATTTCCTCCTTTGGACACATTTGAAAGAAAGAGGAAGGTGCCTTGTTTTTTCACTCCTACCCCTGTGAAAACAGTAGAGGAGGGGGAAGGCTGGAGGCAGGCAAAAAGGGAAATCTCTGAAACTAGAGAAAACTCAAACAAATTGTGGCCAGCCGACTCAGCATTCCTCACCCACAGTTGGTCCTAATTAAGGAGACTCCCGTTAAACAGCTCAACTTTCTGCTCTTCCCAGCCCCCCCCCCCCCCGCCCTTTGCTCTGGCCCTGCCAGCTGACATGGCAGAGATTTAACTAAACCACACCTCTGGAA